>NW_026125219.1:0-112581 GCF_943737965.1 Phodopus roborovskii | reverse complement strand
TTCTTACAACACCACCGATTTGGTACAGCTTTTCTTTTCTCTGCAACACAGATTCTGTGTGCTGACCCAAGCAACTATTCCCAAAGGTTTAACCTCAATGATGCTATTATGTTCCTTATCACAAATGATTTTTTTAACCCCAGTTAGTCAGTATACACATGTATTCTTAATTTAAAATGTTAAGAAAGACCTATAGGAGGAGAGTCTTTCAAAGGACACTCAAACTTCTTCCTGGACTTCACAAGTCAGGCCTCCATTATGTTATTTGCTCTCAACGTATCTTCTAAGTTCCAATTGTAAATCATTAAATCCAAGAACTCCGTGGCTTTTCTAGCTCAGAGTTCGAGTACCCTCTCACAATCCTTCCCCAAAATACACATGTGGTCATGCCTGAAACAGAGTACAAGCTGATCCTACATTCAAAACAGCTGGACAAAACAGCCCTACAGACTACAGCCAGGATATCTGAATCTTCTTGAATCCCAAAGACAGCGCTCCTTACCAGCAGGAGTAGTTTGGAAAGAACAACCCAGAATTCCCAAATATTGTGTATAAATGTTTTTTTTCATTTAATTGGACTATTATATAAAATTAAATAAAATTAAAAAAAAAGAAAACCCATAAAAAAAAAATACATGGTCATGTCTGTCACAACAATATCCCACTTCTGGTACTCAGTTTTGTCTCAGTAATTATTCACCATGACCAAAATCAATTTGGAGAAGAAGAATTTATTTTATCTTGTACTTTTTATAGTCCATCATCCAGGGAAATTAGGGCTGCAGTCCGGAAACAGGGATTAAAAGAGACCTCAAAGGACCACTGATGAATGGTTGGCCTCTTCATGGATTGCTCAGGCTACTTTCTTATACCAATCATAGATGGCACCACCCACAATACACTGGACCCTCCCATAACAATCACTAATTAAGAAAATGTCCCACAGGTCTAGTCGACAGATGAATAATATGGACATTTCTTAATCATGGAGTCTCTTTTCCCAAAAGACTCTAGTTTGTGTCCAAGTTAACACAAAACTACTCACCCATACTGGATTACTTTGCCCAATAAATATTATTTCTCATCCATTGTCCTTAAAATTTCATAAGGCTTGAGCAACCTTTTGAAATCCGTCTATTTTTTCTGGAAAAAAATATTTTATGTAATGAACATGACTGTTCAGTTATTTTTTTCCAATAGGATTAAAAGTTGGTATTCCAGGATTCCAGCTACAAAAACCAAGCCTTCAAGTGTAGTAATACTCATCAATTATCCTCACTAATAGCCTGCAACAACAAGAAAAATAGCTAATGTACTCACCCATCCATGTACCTACCTTTCCTGAAGCCTGCTTGATCTTGAAAAAAATAATTGTAGCGCTCAAAGGAGCTATTCCAGAAAATGGAAGACTAGAGGGAAAGCATTCAAGGTTACAAAAGGAGAACCAGAATTGACCTGAAAGCACATTATGAACACATCATGACGGCACATCATGAGGGAGAAATGTCCCAAGTGCAGATGGGGCAGGGTTTAGCCTACCCTGATGATCGCACCGTGTTTAGCAGAGCTGGGCTATATATCAAGAAGCAGGTTATTGACTAGAAATATACCTACCCCTTTTCTCTTTCAGACACTGAATTTATCTGATAATTTGGTTCTATGCTTATTCTCAGAGCAAGAAGGTCTAGAGAGATCCAGAGAACAGACCTAGTTTCAGAACAAGGTCAAACCCAGGGTTTCAGAAGGGATCCCTAAAGTTGTAAAGTAATGATAGACAGCCAGTCGTGTTTGCCCCTGTGTTTAATGATTTTCGCCATATTGTCTGATTCCATCACAATCCACTCTACATTTTTCTCTTTCTCTCAGGAACTGATTTCATTTCCTTCCACGGCTCTTAGGTTCTGTAGGATTCATGTTCACCATACTGTCGTGCAACTACATACATTATAAAATTTGTGCTAAATATTCCTGCCTGTGTAGTGGGGCTGATTTACTGAGTCATCATAGAAGGGTAACTTTGTCTCCCTATTAAAAAATCAGTGTTTAGAAGATGAAAAGACATTCTCTGAATAATGATTTCAGCTGTTAAATATAAGATTCTTCTGGGGCCTCAGTTAAGGTACACTGCCTAGGATTTTTCTTATTCCTTGTTATACTAATGGGGCGTCTATAGAGTTCCTTAATTCCATCCCAGTGTCATTTGCAGAATGGTTGTAAAGGACTTTAGTTACATCTCCAGAACTTGGTAATGCAGCAGCTGGCCATTTCCCTTGCTCTCATCAGTTGTACTGTGGCTTGTGTGCTAGAACCACCTTTTTCTAATTCTCTTTTAGGAGGAAATACAAAACAGAGGAGGATATTCATTTAACAGCTTGCAGAAAAGACCTCAAAGACCTATTTATTATGCTGTGGTCTTAAGGGAATTTGCTTCAGGGTTTTGATTTCAACTAAGATATCCTAATGAAGGAAAATAAGCTTCAGGATCAAAGCTCCTCCTCATCATCACTAGCAGTTTGACTATAATGTTTATCAGTTTCCTCTAGTGTCTAACCCTGAACTGGGTCTGAGCAGGTCTCTCCCTAATACTTCTGTTTTCTCTCCTGTTCTTGAGTTTTTCTTGTGCTTACCTCCTTTTTTTCTACTCCAATAATTTCAATGATTTCCTTGTTTACTGGTTGTTCTTTTGCCTCTCTTGTGTTTTTTTTTCTTCAGTGTTTATATTCCCTTTCTGTTTGTCAAATAATTTGGGGACTTCAAAGGGTCATTTCTTTCTTAATGGCACCTCTTCTTTTCCAAACTACTTAGAGCAATGCTTCCTCTCTGACTCCATGTTGTTCCATCTTTCTCCATATTTCAGTTCTTTCTTTCTCTGTTTTCTTCCTTTATCGTCTCTCTGACACCATGGCATTGACTCATTCAAAGAGAGTGTAATGGTTCTCTTGAACTTGTTTCTATTTCATACTGGAGTTCATGGGTTTCTTTAGAGGAAAAAATATATGTATCTGCAGATGGAGGTGATTGGTGTAGTGATCCTTCCCATGCATCTAGATTCTACTGGATATAGGCCACACTCATTGCTCAAACTTTTCTGGTTTTGCTGAGCATTTAAAAATGAGATTTCTACTCTCAGGAGTGCAAAAAAGGAAAGTAAACAGATTTTAGGTGCTTGTGTGTTGGAGCTTGCACATTCATGCTGTCACCGGGTAGGCATGAGCAGGACAGCTACAGGGCAATGATCTTGTGGACAGGGCATTCTAATCATATTCCCCAGACAAGAAGAATCTGCAGCATTGTGATGTGAACTCTAGTGAATAATTTTTATTGCTTATAATCCACCTTCCTTTTTAAATAGTTAGAGAAAAGTTAAGAAAACTTTACTTGTAAGTAAGCAATTTCTCTATAAAATGTCTGCTCAAAATTTTTACTTATCTTGTTCCCAATTTTATAATATTTTTAAAATTTTTAAGTAAAATGACATTGTGAAAATAAATCTACTCTTAGCTTTCAACAGATAAACTAATGTCTTAGTTACTTTTCTGTTGCAGTTATAAAACACCTTATCCAATGCAACTTATAAGAAAATCATGTAATTTTGGGGATTGCGGTTAGAGGGTAGATTCCACAGCCTTCTAGGGGTAGGGCATAGCAACTTAGCAGGGCATGCAGTGAAGGGCAGCAGAGCAGTAGCTGGGAAAGCCACGCCTTAAGACAATCTTAATTCAGGGAGAGAGAGAGAGAGAGAGAGAGAGAGAGAGAGAGAGAGAGAGAGAGAGAGAGAGATTAGAATGATGTAAGTCTTTTGAAACCCAAAGCTTGACCCCAGTATCACACCTTCTCCAACAAAACTACATCTCCTGATACTGCCCAAATTGTTCCATCAACTGGGAATCAAGTTCAAATAGATAGACCTGTAAGGGTCATCCTCAAACAAACCACCACAACTAATGCAAATTTAACATTAGTAATTTAGTAGATTTAAAATATACCATGTATGGAGTGATACATCTCCATATAAATAAATACAAACACATATTTATGCACTTTATATAAAAATTTATAAGTTGTATTTTCAGTATGAACTATCTATAACACAGGAAAGATATTTTAAATGATACATTTAGTTTTAAATCTCCACAATAAACTCACTAACAGAAAGCCAGTGAGATATGTTTACATACAGACTATGTTTTGTGTTGTAAACAGAATCTTGCAAATGAAATTCTTAGTTCCAATTCAGTTCTTTTTAGAGGAAATGTGTCCAGGTGAGAAAGCCAGGCAAAAATTCAAGGAATGATGTCAGACTCATAATGTGCATCCTTTGCTATATTTGAGAAAGGCAGGGGCTGTCTCCATCTTGCAACCTTTTTACTTGACACAATGGTGTCTGTGTTAACCTATTTTTAGCTTTTATTTAATTAAGACAAGCTAATTATGCATATGTATAAATTTTAGATAATTATTAATGACTAGAGCTTGGACTAGAAAAGAAAAGACAGGCATAAGACTAACATATGGAGAATTTTTTATAGGAAAGTCTTGGCTAGCTACTGGAAGGAGAGGATGAAGTACTCTTAGTCTAAAAATCTATACCCAGGAATGTTTGGGCTGAAGAATTGTTGGCATAAGAAGAACACTGAAAAAAGAACAAGGCATCTTCCTGTCTTTTCCTGTGTGTTAATTTTGGCTCTTAGGAAGGAGGTTGAGAAACACCTACTTAGCTTTGGCAAAATGACTAAGTTAAATAAACATTTTTCCAGACTCTTCATATCAAAGCTTGCAGCTCTCTGCTATGTGAGACCAGAAGAGCATGTTTTTGTAGCTCCTAAATATAAATTAGTGACATCTGAAAGGAAGGCCCAAAAAAACATCAACAAAATCCCAAGCAAATGTGTTGTTTTTAGTGTAAGCAACAACAAAATGAGTTATAAGTATTTCTTTACACTTCAAGGAAAACTCAAAATATTTATATCACATGGGACAGAGGTTGGTACAATACAACCTTCAGATGAAACTTGGCCTGTTTTTAGAATAAGGTCTTAGGGAACACATATCCACTTATTTACATATTGTCTGGGTTCTTTGGGGCCTAAAATAGCAGAGTTTAGTAATTTATGCAGAATATTATAGCCTTCAAAGTCCAAATATTTATCACTTAACATTTTGTAAAAAATGCTTTTCCATTTCCTGACATAAAGTGAGATCAATGATTATGTATA
Organism: Phodopus roborovskii; assembly: GCF_943737965.1. Lineage (NCBI taxonomy): Eukaryota > Metazoa > Chordata > Mammalia > Rodentia > Cricetidae > Phodopus > Phodopus roborovskii. Next base: position 107,365 of record NW_026125219.1, on the reverse strand, counting down.
TATCCATCATGACCCATCATTTCAGACCTGCATGATACCACTGACATTACCTTTTCTTCCTGTAATGTCCAAGTTTGAGGATAAGCCTTGGGTATGTTTAGGCCACAGGAGTGCCTGGAAATCCACTGTCATAGGATCTGAGGAACATCTTTGGATGATTTAACATGAAGGAGATAGATCACAAAAATATCCTGATCAGTGAGAAAATTCATTCCTGAGTACAGCTTTGCCTCAATTATTTGATTGTTTGAAAATTTCAGTTCCATCAGATTTATTCCATTACCCTCATAAAAATCATTGAACAAATTATCCTTGTTTATCGGACTAAATTTTCTTGAAAAGAACAAACATAATCCACAATATCCTTGGATCCAACTTTTCTTGAATAAATACTGAAGGAGGCTTCTCTCCCTCGTGCCATATAAAAAATGTCATGCATTTTGCCAACATGTTTACTTTGCTGCGATTTTAGTGTCAGTGGATTTGGCAGTTAATGTGACAGATAGCAATGGAGAAGGTGATGCCTACCTTATGACCATTAATTGAACAGAAGTAACAGTTCGTGGACTTGATGAGGCTGAAGTATGAGAAGTTCAAAGGAATGATGGGGGTTTCCTTTCTCTACATATGTTTCTCTTATTGGTTAATGAATAAAGCACTGTTTGGCTAGTGGCCAGGCAGGAAGTATAGGTGGGGCTACCAGGTGAAGAGCATTCTGGGAAGTGTAGGAAGAAAGGGAAGAGGACACTGAGTCAAGCATTCTCTACTAAGATAAGGCAATGCATAAATACATAGGTGGTTATGGGTTAATAATTAAGCAGAGCTAGGCAATAGAAGCCCAAGCCACTGGCCAACAGTATTATAACTAATATAAGTGTCTGAGTGTTCATTTGGGGCAAGGCGGCTGCAAGACAGGCAGGAACTCCCGTAACAAAGGAAGCCTCAGAATAACAGGGGAAACCGAGGAGACCTAGTGGATCTGATGGTTTGTGAGATAGTTTGAGATCAAAGCCCTCAAATTGCTATCATAAAGAAAGACAAGTTGTTGGACTGGATAGATTGCTGTGCCATTAAAACTAGGCTCACCACCAGAAATATAAGAAAGAGAGTTGCTAAGAAAATATAGCAGTATTGAACACCAAGTGTGCAGTACGTGGAACTCACACATGATCGTCTGTGCTCCAAAAAAGGCTAGGAGATTTTATGACAACCCAGTGTATTCACTCACCCATAGCCTCTTCAGGATTATGATCCTGCCACACAGTGCTAAGGCTCAGTTTTCTCCATGATCTTTTCAAATCCTCCACTACTACTGAGGCTGCAGCTTCACCAATAGGTGCATGGTCTCTATTGAGAGCACCAATACTCCACACTGATGCCAAGCGTCAGCATTTTTCCATTCCTCCTTCAGTCCTGGGGTTTCCACTGTAGCAGAGGCTGACCAGTGGCCTCTACTGGCCTCTCATAGTGTCAAGCCTCTTCTCCTCTCCAAAACTCTTAACCATGTAACTGTTATGTTTTCAAGCAAGACTTCTTTTTTTTTTTTTTTTTTTTTTTACATATTTACTCGATTTGTCTCCCTGTTTGAGATGCAGCCTTTCCCCCTCTCTGGACCACAGCTTCTATGTGTTGATCCCCCCACACACACACCTCCACCCAAAGAAAAGGAAATACTACCTGGAAAATTTTGTGATCAGTGAAATTACTGTTCACCTTATTAGTTACAGCAGATTTTGAAGTCTCAGATAATAAACACAGATTGTCCCAGTAAAACAAAAATTCCATTTCAGTCGTTGTGGTCTCTCTTTACATCATAGCTGATAATTCAGCCACATATGACCAGATACCACATGTTTATAGTTGAAAATATTACACAAATAGTCATGAATAGAGCCTTTACAAGAAGGACAAGCCAATAAAAAGAGCACTCCTCCATGGCACTCTGCATAAGTTATGCCAGTTCCTCTCTACAGGTTCCTGGCATGAGGTCCTGCACTGGTTTCTCTGAATGGTGGACTATAAGCTGTAAGATAAAACAAACCATTTCATCCACAAGTTTATTTGGTCCATAAGTAACAAACCCATAACTACCTATCCAGGGTAGCACACCCACAATATTCTGGGGCTTTCTATATCAACCATTAATCAAGAAAATGTTTCACAGACATACCTATATATCAAAATTATGAAGGCATTTTCCCAAATAAAGTTACTATTCCAGATGAAATTAACATGAATCAAGATGACAAGAACTTTTGGTCTTTGCCATTGGTCAATTTAAACTCTAGCTGCAAACTTTTCTTAAGTTCTATTTTATGACCATTTAGATTCATCAGAACAGAATTATGGTTATTTACCTCTATTTTCCAAGAGTAGTCTAAATACACACTTAAGTATGAGGGCCAACATTTGAAAAGAGCATAATGATCACAGTAGGGACTGTTGACAAAATTATGACTGATACTTACAGAGTGTTCAATACTAAGATTATTGCCTAGCCAAAGTGATGCAAGAAAAGCCAGCTTGGTGCGGATTGGAAACCGAGTGACCTAAGGATCTAAAATATACTATGGCAGGAAGACTTCAAGACAGGCATTCTAATGAAATGTGATATGGCATGACTGCAAAGCTCCTAGAAAGAGACTGCTACTCAGCAGTCTGAGGGAATTGGTGGCACAGGACAGAGAAGAGGGGAGGGCATTTGCATTAGGCAGTTTACAAGCTGAGGTTTCAGAGTTCCAGACAGCAATAGATACATACCTCAGGTTGTGAACAATTTCATACAAACATTTCTCAAGATGATAAATTTCCTATTACACACCCTGTGGCAAACAGCTCATCAGCCTAATTCTCTTGGAATATGGGAAGCCACAGCATCCTTCAGCCAAGAACCCTGGCAGTGCCAGGAATACTAATATGCATTAGAAATGCCAGCAGCAAGTGTTTGCTTTCTGGATGGATAACTGCACACAAAAGGGTGGCCAGCTGTTCTGCTTCTCCCAGAGGATGTGGGGCTTAAGTGCAAATACCAGAGATCTAGGCAGTGTAAGAAGATCCTATCTGACAGGAAAGACTTGAGATGCATTCCCTAGAATGTGTTACCATAGGAGGTAGAGAAATGTCCATCCTGGAGAGCTTTCTGCAGGAGTAGTGCCCACTTTTCCTACAACACTTCACACATCTCTAACAGAGTTCCCTATATATGTGCAGCCCCATCCAGGGAAGCAGATGTGTAGCAGTTTCTAGCCATAGATTGTCAAGTATTGCAGACTAGGAGGGTAAGGCAAGCAAAGCCTGCTGGGTTAAATCACCCTCTGAAGGCCTCCCCTGGGACTTTCTGACAATCTAAATTACAGCATGCAAGCAGGCTTCTTTGGATGGTTAAATGAGAGATGTGTATGTTGATAGATTTCAGTGGACTTCTTTTACCTACCAACTTTTGGTCATTTCATTACTTCTTAGAACTGCCACCAAGTTCTAATGATGGATGGAAGCTGGAGGAAAAGCTCATGTTAGTTCTGCTGTGGGCTGGCAGCTCTGACCCAGGAAGCAAGTTTCTAAGAATCAGTGGGCCCAGAACACACTTTTCAAATTGCAAAGGGAATAATACTATCTATTTAGATTTTCCCCTAGAAATGTAGAAAGGATGGAAACAGGATCGACAGCCAGATTTTTCTCTATTATCTTGTCTCCTCGTACTCACCTCTGTTCTATGATCTCTGTAGCACAAATTCTAAGACTCAAAGTCAGCTATCAGGGGTGGGGGTGTGTGAAAGCTGAAAGCTCAGAGGAGCAAAGAGGCCAGCCACCCTAGAGAGTTCCCTACCTCTTCTTTACCTCTACCAATATTCAGAACAAAGTGGTGATCCTGACCTCAAACTGCCTCCTCAGACTGACCCGCCTCAGACATCTGTTTCAGACTGCTGCCTCAGACTGACTGCTTCAGACTGCATCGGTCTCTATGAATCCTCCTGCCGTATAGTCCTTTTTTACCACCCAGCCACATCCCTCCTATCTCTACTCCCCTAGTGCTGAGATTAAATGCATTGGATCCCAAATACTGGGATCACCTTTGTCTGAGCTCCATTTCTCTTTTAGACAAATTCAATCTCATGTAGCCCAGGGTAGCCCTTGAACTCACAGAAATCTGTCTGCCTCTGTCTCCTCAGTGCTATGATTAAAGGTCCGTACCACCACTGCCTGGCCTCTAAGGCTAACTCATGTGCTAGGTTTGTGCTCTGATCTTCACGTAAGCTTTATTTGTTAGATCATAAACAGAATATTACTACAATCTTCCATTATGGAGAATCTTTCCCTATGTCAAAACTCAAGTTCATTTTGCTGATATAACTAGTAAAAATAAAAAGATCCTGGATGTGGATATTAATATGCCCTAATTTAAAATTGTCATTTTTTTCACAGACAGAATGACAGTAAATAGGGGAAGTGCTTCCAGCAAAGCAATTTTTGACCAATAATTTTAAAAGCAATTTTTTGCTTCCTTTAATATTTGTCTTAGTTGGGGATTTCTATTGCTATGAAGAGACACCATGACCATAGAAACTCTTATAAGGAAAACATTTAATTGGGGTGGCTCACTTATAGTTTCAGAAGATCAGTCCATTATCATCATAGTGGGGATTGTGGTTAGATCGTCACGGCAGGTAGGCAAACATGATACTGGCTACATCTTCATCAGAAGGCAACAGGAAGTTGACCCGAGACACTGGGAGCTATCCTGAGCATAGGGAAACATTAACGTCTGCCTCTCAGTGACACACTTTCCCCAATAAGAACATACCCACTCCGAAAATGTCACATCTCTGAATAATGTAACTCCCTATGAAATTATGGGAAGAAATTGCATTCAAACTACCACAGTCTATTCTCTGACCCCCATAAGTTTATTATAATATCATAATGCAAAATTTATTTAGTCCAACTTCAAAAGTCCCCATGAATATCACAGTTTCAACAACAATATTTCAAAGTCCAAATTTCAAAATCTTTTCTGAGATTCATGCAATCTCTTAACTGTTAACTACCTGAAAAAAAAAAAGCAGAATGCACACTCCCAACATACAATGGCACAGGATATACATTACCATTCCAAAATGCAAAGACGGAACATAGCAAGGAAGCACTGAACCAAAACAAGACCAGAACACCACCTGAGCAAACTTCCAAGCATCTCCATGTCTGATGTCAGCTTGCTCTTCAGATCTCCTACTCTGTTCAGCTTTGTTGACTGCAACACACTTCTGTCTCTTGTGCTGGTTCCACTCCATGTTAGCATCTCTCCTTGACAGATATCCCACCCTCCAGCATCTCTAACATTTTGGGTTCTCCAAGACAATCCAGGCTTCCGCTTCACCAGCTTTCATGTAATACCCCATCTTCTAGGCCTCAATTCAGGGTCACCCCTGACACATGCCTGGCCTCAATGACTTTCTTTAGGAGTAGATGCATTTTCTATAGCCCATTTCTTCTCTCCTTTACTCTAAAGCTAGAACTGCATGGCTGATGCTGCTATGTTCTGCTGCTTACTGGGGCTGGAAGATGGTATTATAATTTTAAAAACAGCAGGAAAGAAGTGGGAGGAGTGGGGGGGTGCAGAGTAGACCCTGGGGACAAGAGTAATGGTTGAAAAATGAGTGGGTGAGGAAGAGAGGGAGAGAGAAGGGAGGAGGGAAAGGCCAGTTTTATATAAGGGAATGTAACAAATGTGCAGGAGGGTGCTCTTAAGGGCTACAGCCGAGGAAGTACTGTGTCAGGACCCCAAGGGCAGGCCAATACAGATACGTGAATACTAAAATTCCTCCCTTTTGCTTATTATGAAAATGTGAGAAATTAGAACTGAGTAGAGGCCAGGCCAGGATGAGGATGCTGTGTTCTTGAGATTACTTCCCTGCTAACCTGGGGTGCATGGATTATCTTTGGGGAACCTGATAAAGCTAGGGTACTGCCCACTTCCTGGGGGTAACTCAATTTCCACTTTACTGTCCAGACTCTATGGAACCATCAGGCATTGTTTGGACCTGGCAAAATGCTGTTATATGCCATCCTAGAGTCTTCATCCAATAGCTGATGGAAACAGAAGCAGACACCCACAGCTAAACACTGAGCCAAACTCCTAGGAAATCCAGTTGCAGAGAGGGAGAAGTGATGAGCAAAGGGGTCAAGACCAGGATGCGAAAACCCACAGAGACAGCTGACCTGAACAAGGGGGGGAGTTCATGGACACCAGACTGATAGTTGGGAAACCAGAATGGGACTGGCCCAGGCCGCCTCAACATGGGTCTCAGTTAGGAAGCCTAGGCAGACTATGGGACCTCTCACAGTGGAAACAGGATGTATCCCTGGTGCACGAAAGGACTTTGGGAGCACATTCCCTATGGAGGGATACTCTCTTAGCCTAGAACATGAGGGAGGGCTTAGGCCCTACCTCAAATGATTTGACAGGTTTTGATAATCCCTCCTGGAAGGCATCATGCTCCCTGAGGAATGGATGAGGAATGGGACAGGGGTGGGGAGGTGGGTCTGAGGGCCATGGGAGGATAGGAGGGAGAGGGGAACTGGGAGTTGATATGTAAAATAAGAAAATGTATAAAAAAAGAAAAGAAAGGAAAAAAAAACAGCCCTTACTAACTACAAAACATTTTCTGTCATCATAAAAGAAAGAAAACATTGCTGTTTGAGGTGGGTCCAAGTCGACTCCCTGGAGTTCACAAGAACTTAAAGCACCTGATCCTTTCCCCATCACCACAGTATCACCTTGACTGAGGTCAGTCGTTGTAAAGTTAGTACCTTTTAAATAAAGGAATAGTAAAGGAGTTATATTAAAATCTGTTTTCCTACCTCTTTTCTGAGGATAACTCTGGGGTGCTATTGGTTCTCACCACCTGGACATGTTTGGTAGTCCTGTGCTTCCAGCTCTTGTAGCTAACAGTTGGTAATCTTGTAACAATAGCTGGTTAGTTGTTTGATCAGAGTTTTTTTTAATGTATCATTGGAGATACATAGAGAAGAAACTGATGAAGCAGGGGTGTGGTTGTTAAAGATATGCGGGGGGGGAGAGGGGTCAGGAAGGAAAGCATTCACTTCCATAAGGGTTCCCAATCCAGTAGAGTTGATCATGGCAGCAGGGTGAAGCCTCATTCTTCTAGAATTGGGATAGCTCACTTATGTGGTAGGTTTATTTTAGGTATTGGTGAAAACCTTCCATACTGATTTCTAGAATGGACAAACAAATTTGCATTCCCACAGAGCAGTGAATGATAGTTCATTTTCCCCACAATTGGTCAGAATTTGTTGTCACTTATTGTTTTCATCTTGGCTATTCTGACTGTAGTGGGATAAAATTTTAAAGTTGTTTTAATTTCTATTTTTTCTTATTGCTAATTATGATGGATACTTTTTGAGGTATTTCTTCTATTTATAATTCTCTAGATAACACAACCTCCTCCCCTTTTAATTGGGTCATTCCTTTCCGTCAGTTACCGTGTGTGTGTGTGTGTGTGTGTGTGTGTGTGTGTGTGTGTGTGTGTGTTCTATGCATATTTTGGATATTAATCTTCTGTCAGATGTATATCTGGCAAAAATTCTTTCATGTTCTGTGGGGTTTTGCTTTGTTTAATTGATTGATACCTTTTCTATACAGGAGCCTGTTAATTTTATGAGACATCAGTTGTTAGCTGTCGACCTTAATTCCTTGGCAAATAGAATTCTGTTCAAAAAGTCCTTTCTTATATGTTGCTGGGTTCTTCCAATTAGCAGTACTTCATCTAGCAGTTTTAGCATTTCAGGTCCCAAATTGAGTATTTGATCCATTTGGATCTAGTTTTTGCTAAGGGTGATAGGATGGGTCTAATTTCTCTTCTGCATGTGGCCATCCAGTTTCCCAGTGCAATTCATTAAAGATCCTGTCTTTTTTGCAATATATGCATATTTTGCCTCTTTGTGAAATATCAGATGACTATAATTTTAAGTACTCATGTTTGAGTCTTCTATTTTATTATATTTATCTACATGCTTGTTTTATTGTTTTTCTGTTTGCTTGTTTTTACTAGAGCTGTATAACATATCTTGAAGTCTAGAAAGAGCAGATTGTGCTCTTTTAATTGTATAAGATAACTTTTGCTATCTGTAGCATTTTTCTGTTCCATATAAATTTTGAATTTTTTCTATTTCTGTGGATAATTCTGTGGGTATGTTGATTGGGATTGTAGTTAATCTATAGATGGATTTCTGTAGGGTGGTCATTTTCCCAATATTAATCCTATTAGTCAATGAATATGGGTTGTCTTTCTATTTTCTAGTATTTTTCCCAATTTTTTAAAAGAGATTCAAAGCTTTACTTGGAGAGGCCTCCTACCTCTTTTGTTAATTTATTCCTAGATATTTTATTTTCTTTGAGGCTATTGTAATAGGGAGTTTGCCCATGATCCCTTTCTCGGGTTTTTTTTTTTTTTTTTTTTTTTTTTTTTTTTTTTGTGTGTGTGTGTGTTTGTTTTTTTTTTTTTTTTTTTGTTATTGTTTTTTTTCTGATGCATAGAGAGGCTACTGATTATTGTAATTTGAGTTTGCATTCTTCCACTTTATTAAAATTATTGTTTCTAAAAGTGTTTTTGGTTGAATTTTTGGGATTTCTTATGTACAATATCACCCACAAATACAAATATTCAACTGCCTTTCCTATTTGTATTTTTAAAATTTTTACTTGCCATATTGTTTCAACTAGTGCTTTCAGCCCTATATTGAAAAGGAGTTTAGATAGTGAGTAACATTCTTTTGTTCCTGATTTTAATAGGATGGTAATGTTTCTCTGCTAATTTCTTATTCTGCTAATTTGGGTCAACTGCCTTTCTTTTGGTTAGTTTGTCCAATCTTCTTTATGATAGCAAAGAACCAGCTCTTAGATCCAGTGATTTTCTTTTCATTTTTTTATATCTTTCTGATTCATTAATTTCTGCATTGGTTTTTATCATTTCTTGCTATCCACTGGTTTGGAATTATGTTTAGTATTCAAGAACAGGTGGAACTTGGGAGAATTGAACTGATAAATGATGTGGGTTAAAGTAAAGTCTCATACAATAGCCAACTTTATTTGGAGCAGCAGACAATTCACTTTCTGAGAGTTAGAAAGAGTCACATGAGCAAAGCATCCAGTCACAAGGGAGAGCCACATATGACAGTCAAACTGCAGGTGGCAGACAAGCCCCTATGTGGTGAACAAGCCCTATGTTTGCCCATAGAGGCACATAAATAAATAACAATATTTAATTGTAATGAATAATCTAAAGTAAACTCACTCCTATCCACTACACCTGAGAGGAGCATAAAAAACATATTCCAAGAAGAAAGCATTTCATGTTTTGAAAAAAATGAGCTCACAAGACTTTGCCTTGTTTCTTTGGAGTGTTCTTACAAGAATTCAGAAGTCTCCTCACAAGACTCCACTCCTAAACTATGTTCTGACATCTCCCCTTCTTTTATTTTTTACTGTAATCAAAAAATTTGGGATGTTGTAGATAAATCTAATTGTTATTTGATGCATGAGTATCCTATAAGCAAGCAAATTATAAACCTAGAACAATGAAAGCATTGTGTGTAATACTCTGTCATCAAGAACAAGGATATAAACTATGTTAAATGCTATTGATTACATTATGATATTGATCAGAAAAATATAGTAAATAGCTTGGAAAGACACCTGTATGATTAGTAGTTCTGGCTTCTTTTTGAACATATGCCCACATTTGCCCTTTAATAGGAATACAAATGTTGTGACGTCCTATGCAAATGGGAAATGATGAAAGTTCCGAGGAAAAACTGGAAGCAGTCAATTTTTCAGATGAATAAATGAGTCTATTACTATCCCAAGGTCCAGTCATAAACACACAGTCATTAGTAAAGATAACAGGAGCTGGATCCATTCAATCTACAAGTTGAAGCAAAGGAGGAAAAGGAACATATGACCAACACACACACTCAAAGTCACTCACTACAGATATATGGGTCAAAGCAGGTATCATTGCAGGAAAAGATTCTCAGGTGGCATGGGATCTGTATGCTTTGTAGAATAATTTCTCCTTTGGCACATAGGTCTTACCTTGGCACCAAGTGGGCAGACTTCAGTTGATTTAGTCGATTTTCTCTTTTGCCCTTTAACTGGATGTTAGCAGTCTTTCTGGTGACTTCCCCTGTCTCCTCACTCTCCCTCCACCATTGTTTTTGATGGCCCAGGCATGAGGCGCCTGAGAGGAATCCATAATGTTTAAGTGGATCCATCCACAATGACAGATGTACATCCCTTTCTATTTTCACTAGGAATGTAAAAATAGGGACAGGTTAATGCATCATCTTGCTTATTTACTTCCGCAATAAAATCTGAGAAGTTATACTGTGCATGAGTATGAGTATGTTTCGGGAAATAACACTACAACATAAGCAGAATCTGAAACAATATTTAAGGGTTTAGGAATTAACCATATTAGATGAATCAAAACATCCAGTCTACCTGTTGGGCTGAGGGAAAAAAGTATTAATAAATTGATGAATATATGGACTATGCTACCATCTATACCCTTAAACCAATCACCAATAAAATAAGTACCTGTCTGTTGAATGGGAGAAGGTTGGGCAATTTTTATAATCATAAACTCAGTTCATATGAGAAAACTCCAATAGCTTACCAGCTGGATAGTTATTACTTATCCTTTCATAGTAATTTGCAAATGGAATTTAAAAATCCATAGAGTTTTGTAATACTCGTAAAAACTGATTGTTAAGGGTAATATAATGCATCAAGGAACAAATCCATGTAATTGTTGATATGGGATCCTCCAATGAGCAAGAAGAGTAAGGTAAGCACTTAGTATTTTATGGTCCTTATGGTGTAAATAAATCCATTCCAAAGGTTTATCCTCTTGTGCTATAATTCCTGCAGGAGACAATTTGGTGGGTCAATAGCTAAGTTTCAAGGAAGTGAAGGATCCACATGATGCACCAATGCTTCTTTTAGTCTGGATTCAAATAGCTGTATTTCTTTTTCTTGTCTCTCAAGATAATATTTGAGGACTATCCAAAGTCATATTTCCTTCTAGAGCTTTAAATAAACTGGTTAATGGATAATGAGCTATTCCTAAAGTAGGATACAACTAATTTATATTTCCTAATAATTTTTGAAAGTTTTTAGTCTTTTTAAATTGTCTTGTCTAATGGTCATTTTTGTGGCTGTTCTAATAACTAATGTCCCACTGAGGTGTCTGAGGTTTGTATCATCAGGTAGAAAAATAAGCTCATTTTTTAAATCTAGCATATCATGAGTCATGTTATCTTCGTCTTTGAAGGCAGCTAACAAGATATCATCCATATAATGAATAATATAAGCTTGAGGGATAGTCTGCCTTATTATACACTCTAAAACCTTTCCTACATAGTATTGACACATATAACACATCATATCAGAGTTTGTCATGCCTTGAGGTAATACAGTTCATTGAGATCATCAGGATCAATATCTATAGTATACTAGCAATCTTTTAAATCCAATACTCTTAAAGGTCAATCTTTAGGAATAGCTGTAGTCATAGGTAAACTAGTTTGTGAACATGGTACTATTAATATTCTGTATGTTGATAAACAATCTCCATTTGCCAGATTTCCTTTTAATTACAAAAACAGAAGAACTCCATGGAGAAAAAGAGTGCTTCTCTGACTATTTGGTGAGGAGCCTGTCATTTTTCTTTAGTAAGAGGCTGTTGAGGTGTTCAGACAGGCTTATGTATGTATTTTTTAGAGGTGATTTTTTTTTCAGTAATCCTCATGAAAAACCTAATACATGTTTATGATTTTTGTCCTTAGGGGAAAATAGGTTTGACAGTTCCTTGAAACTCTTTTTCTGATCCCTTCCCTTTTTGATATGTCATCCCTTTCATTAGTCATTGCAGTTCTGAAGAATAGGTTGCATTAGAGGTAGGAATATAGATCTCTATACTAGTTTAATCTTTATCAATGACTCCTGTATGAATTATGATGACCTTCATGGGTAAACTACTATGCCCCAAATGAAAGTCCAACTGTTCCAAGCTGGGTAGGTCCCCAATATCCTGTGTGTGACTTAAAAGGACAACAAAGAGGTGATATTCCTCACTTTGGTGAAGAATATTAATAGCATCAGTTCCATGAGTATATTAATTCCAATCTGAAATGAGCACAGATGTTATTGCTTTTGTATTTAAAGTCTCTAATTTTGCAGGGCCAGGGGCGAGGATTTCATTCATTGCCCTGTTGTTGACTGGTGTCATTTTTGTTGCTAGGCGATGTATTGCTGTTCTTATCAAATTCACATCAACATTTTTAGCTCAGTGGTTTCCTTTCTTTTATTAAAATATTTTATTGTAAATAAATATTTTATTGTAAATCATTCCAGTTCCCTCTCCCTCCCATCCTCCCATGCCCTCCACCCATCCCCCAACCACTCCTTCAACCATTTCCCATGGGGAATTTCCCCCATGAGGAATTCCATGAGGGATCATCAAAATATCTCAAGTTACTTGGAGTTGGGTCTAGCCCTCCCCCATGTATCTAGGCTGGAAATAGCAACCCTTCATAAGGAATGGGCTTCCAAAGTCCATTTGTGCACTAGGAATACATTCTGTTTTACTGCCAGAGGCTCCATATACTGCCCAGTAGTACTCCTTGCTGACACCCATGTTCATGGAGTCTGGTTTGGTCCTATGTTGAGTTCCCACTTTCTCAGGGCAGCTTTTTCTGTGGGTTTCCCCAGCATGGTCTTGCCCCCCTTTGTTTATCACTCCTCCCTCTCTGAAACTGGATTCCAGGAGTTTGGCTCAGTGCTTAGCTGTGTATCTCTACTTCTGTTTACATCAGCTACTGGATGAAGGCTCTAGGATGGCATTTAAAGCAGTCATCATTCTCATTATAGGGGAAGGGCATTTAAGGTAGCCTCTCCATAATTGGGGTCATCCTGTGGATCACGGTGCAATTCCCTAGTGCCAGATTTCTCTTTAAACCTATTATGGCTCCCTGCATTGATATCTCTTTTCTTGTTCTCCTCTATTTATCTCCTTATTTAATCTTCCTGATCCCTCATGTTCTCCTCCCCTTCCCTTTCTCCCTTCCTCTCTCTTCTACCTCCCTCCCCCGCTTTCCTCATGCTCCCAATTTGTTCAGGGGCTCTTGTCCCATTCCTCTTAACTGAGGGACCATGTATGTCTCTCTTATGGTTCTCCTTGTTTCCTAGCTTTTCTGGAGGTATGGATTGTGAACTTCACCTGGAAGCCACGTTTGCCACCAAAGACGTTTGGAAGGGCTGAGAACCATTGTATCAATTATATGAAGGCTGTATGACAACCATTGGACAGTATTGCTTCAACCAAAAGGATATCCACAACAACATGGGGCAGTCGGCCCATAGGAAGCACAGGCCTTTCTAAAACCTTTCATTATATCCATGTCCAATTCCCGGTGGACATTTTGACTTTGTTGAAATTACACTGTAAATGCAAACATAGCTCACAATGCCAAGGAGAAGTTGGTAATGAATTATCTTTCTTTATCACACCCTAGCTTACTTATGTTATAAACTTAGCATTTTCATATGCTCTCCTAAATTTTCATCAGGAAGCAGAGAGCATTTAAGATTTGATCATCAGATTTCTCACCTCATGCTTCAGGGTTTTTCAAGCAGTGGAGCGTATGTACCTGAAAGTGAGGGCTTGGAGGGACTCATCACCATCTGCGGTGCTGTTTTAACTTTCCGTTTTGCCTAAATGGGGAAAATCTTCTTGTTTCTTTTACCTGTTTAAAGTTTTGATCATCCAATTTGTACTCATTTAAGGGATTAGCTATCTCTTCCCTGTTATTAATATCCTACTTATCTTCCTTAAGCATTTTAATAACAGTCCAAAATTAATGGCCAAGTGTAATGAGTAGGGTTTTTCCTCCAACCGCCAGTCTTATCCTGCCACTGCGCCAGCCCCAAATAATACACAGAGACTCTGTATTAGATACAATTCTGTTGGCCCGGGTACTTGTTTCTTACCCGCTAGCTCTGTCTTAATTATTAGCCCATTTCTATGTATTTCCACGTGGTCTTACCAGGGAGAGGCGGCTGGCGGTTATATTGTCTCCAGACTCTCCATCTTGACCCTCCTTACTACTTCCTATTTCCTCCTTGTCTCCTAGTCCCTCCTATCTTCCTTTCCTATTGGCCAACAGTGCTTTAGTCATTAACCAGTATAAGAAACATATACAGAATGACATCTCCCATCAGCCAAGTGACCAAAAATTGAATGGAAATCCTTTCCCCCTTGATTATATATTTGCCTTTTCAGTATTCTTTCATACTCTGTCCTATATTTCTTCATCTAGAGTTCCTTATTCTGGAATCCAAGGATGGTGATTATAAACAACTTGCAAGCAATCCAATGATTGTGACTTTAACACTGCTCTTCCTTTCCTTAGAAACAAATGATGCACAAGTTTGGTGTATGGCAAAGCCTTCCAAGAATTCTGCCCCATTACTCTCACTCACCTCTTACTGTGAGGTCCCCACTCTCATCTCATAGCGAATTTCAGGTCTTTCTTTGGGCGCCACCTGTTTACCGTTCTAGAGGTGCTGGGTCTGGGAGAACAGACTGAAGTCTCATAATAAGACCAACTTTATTCAGAGCACCAGACAATTTATATTCTGAGGGTTAAGAAGAGTCACATGACAGCGCCCCTTACCAGCAGGAAGTAGTTTGGAAAGAGCGACGCCCAAATTCCCAAATATTGTGTATAAATGTTTGTTTTCATTTAATTGGACTTTGTTATATAAAATTAAATAAAAAAATTATATAAAAAAAGAGGAGTCACATGAGCCAAGTGTCCAATCACAAGGAAAAGCAACACACACACACACACACACACACACACACACACACACACAGGATGGCTAAATGCAGGTGGCAGACAAGCCCTATGTGGTGAACAAACCACATGCAGTAAAATCAGGTTTGTCCATAGAGGCATGTAAATAAATAATAATAGTCAGTTGTGATGAATAATCTGAAGTAAACTTACTTGTATCCACTACACCTGGGAGGAGCATGAAAAATATCATGTTTTTAAGAAAATGAGCTCACAAAACTTTATCTTGTTTTCTTGGAATATTCTCACAAGCACTCTGAAATCTCCTCACATACCCCCATTCCTGAACTGTGTTCTAGGAGGTTGGCTTTGTTCCTGTTTTTCTAAATTCTTGAGTCATATCATCAAATCATTTACCTGCATTCGTTCTTATTTTTTAATGTAGGCACTTAGGGCTACAAGCTTCCTGCTTAGAACTGCTTTTAATATGTCCTCAGAGATTTTTCTGTAGTGTATTTTCATTTTCATTTAGTTCTAGCAATATTTTTTATTTTCTTATTTGACCCATTTATCATTCAGTAATGAGTTGTTTAATCTCTCTGCATTTATATACTTATTAGAGTTTTGTTTATTACATAATTATCAGATCAAATACATGAGATTATTTCCACTTTTTTTCTGTAGTTGTTCAGGCTTGTTTTGTGTCCAAGCACGTGGTCTATTTTAGAGAACCTCTCATGGGCTGCTGAGTAGAATGGATATTCTTTTTCATTTGGGTGAAATAGTCTGCAGATATGTTAGGTCCAGTTAATGTAAAATATTATTTAATTCTGAGGTTTCTCTTTTTATTTTTTCTTTAGCTGACCTATCTATTAGAGGAGTAGTGAGTTAAAATCACTTTCTGTTGTTGGATTTATGTCTTTAATTCCAATCCCATGACTTTCATGAAATTTGGTGCCTCAGAGTTTTGTGAATATATGCTTAGTGTAATGGTGATTTCCTGATTAATCAATGCCTTGATTATAATGAAGTATCCACCTTAGTCTCTTTTGGTTAGTTTTACTTGGAAGCCTATTTTGTCAAATATTAGGATAGCAACACTGCTTGCTATTTGATCCCACTTGCTTGAATATTTCTTTTCTACCTTTTCATTCTAAGGTAATTTTTTGTAAATAACAGATATATGGATTTTATTTCTTAATTCATTGAACTAGCCTTTGTTTTTTATTTTTTATTTTTTGGAATGGAGAGTTGAGGACATTAATATTTGGTTATTTCTGAAAATTGTGTGTGCATTGTAGTTATTTTGATGTCATTTTTGTTGTTTTATGTTCTTAGTTGTGGTTTGTCATTAAATTGTGTATTCATTGTCTGAAGTTTTAGTTCTAGTACTCTGTTTAGTGAGATTTTGTTAGATATGAACTTTTTTTAGGCTGTTTTGATCATGGGCAGTTTTGTTTTCTCCTTCAACTATTGCAGGTAGTTTTGCTAGTACAGTAGTCTAGTTTGACAGCCATAGGGGTTTTTGTTTGTTTGTTTATTTGTTTTGGTAGAACTTGGGGTATACTGTTTCAGGCTACTCTGGCTTTCAGCTGTCAGAGAGTGGTCACAGTCAGTGGGGAAAGAGGAACTACATTACGTGGTCCACATTGGGCCAAATGCATGGATGAATTCAGCTGAGCATCATTCCAGGATTAGAAATGGGAAGGCAACAGGGGGAGTGGGGAGTAACTGTCTGATTCCCAGCTAAGCTCCACTTCAAGGTATTGTTGGAATCCATTAGTTGACAGAGAAAGAGTTGCAGGCAGTGAGGCCAGAGGGACTGGTTTATCTGGACTGGGATGGGATGGTCCAAGTTGGGTTCTGAATGGGTGTTCAGCTAGAACAGGTTTGTGAAAAAAAGAGAAAAGTGTTGAAGTTAATAGTTGTAGAAAGACTGATTTATTTCATTTGAGCAAATCCCATGGAAAGGGTCAGGACAGAAGATGGTTGTAGGCGAGGGGTGGAAAACACAAAGTTTTGGTGAAACCAGGGAGAAAAGACTAGTATAAATAATAAAGTGAGCTAGAATAGTAAGACTATAGAGTTTAAAAATTGAAACTGGGCAAAATCAGAGATATTAGATGCATGTGCATCATATGATAAAATAAGCAGAAACTAAAATTACTTGTTAAATATGATTTGATGCAAAAGGTTTGTGCATCAGAGAAAAATGAAACCGTTTAGGTGAATGACACTGTTTCATCATATGGAATGCCACTGTTTTCTGTAGCAAAGAAAAGGAACTTGTGTTGCCAGTCACACCCTGACACAATGCTCTCTCGTTTTTAGAGCTTCAACTTTTACTGAACTTCTCATTTCGCTTAGATATGGATGGCTTTGTGACACATATAATTTTGGAACATATAAAAAGGATACTATAAACAATGAACAGTTAACATATGCCTCATATTCTTTACATGGTATCTGAAGTTTCTGAATCATTTTAAAGTCAGAGTCATTGATATGTTTGCTTTTCTGATGAACTATCTCAACATTGAAGCTGTTATATTTAACTGGGAGCATTGTTTACTTAATAAGATTTGGCATTGAGTCACTCTATCAATCACTGAAGCTACTCATTTCAAAGATGATGAGCATATAAATTATATATATATATATATATATATATATATATATATATATATATATATACTTCAATAAAACATTCATAGAGTGGATTTACACACCACTTTGTGGAAGAAATACATTTGAAAAAGATGTACTCTATCCAAGACAGAATAAAACAGGAAAGACCACATTAAGGTTTTAATATGGAGTCATATTTTCAAAGACTGGATGCATTGTAGATGATTTAAACATACCAGGATGAAACTTGGACTCCCTCAGTTTAGACTGCCTTTCCAGTAGTTCTTATTTCCCCAAGGGTCACCTGTGCCGTCTACATTTTGGAGGGGTGCTTTGAATGACAAATTCTATTTGTCCACAAAATCAATATCTATACACCTAGAAAATGAAAATGTACGGCTGATTCCTGAAACAAAGACTTCAAGACATTAGACACAAAGCAACAATCTACTAGGATTTGACAGAGATAATAACAACAAAAAACAACATGAGCTCTGCAGTTTCCATAGTGTTTGGGGTTGCTGTACAGATGGGGTACTTAAAACATCTTCCACTAATTCCCTGGAGTTGAGTTGGTAGAGATGGGCTTCTTGGAAGCCCAAGTGTCTATGATAAAAGACCCAAGACAGAATTACATACATAAACAGAAGCTCTGATGGTTGGTGGAAGGTCTCCATTCATCTTATCAGAGTATGAATTAGCATGACATTCAAGAAAGATGCCTGAAACTAGGGAGAGCCACCTGAAGAATTAGAGATGGTGACTTTTGGAAGTTCATACTGAGCTTGAAACTTTCTGTTTCAAAGAGCCAAAGCAAAAAAGCATAACTCTTGGGACTGTGGACTTAGTTCTCAGATGCCTCAATATCCATAAGGAAAAAGAAAAGAAAAGAAGGAAGGAAGGAAGAAAAGAAAAAAAAAAAAAGCTGGACCAGACAGTACTATCTGATTTGGCCCTAGTGAAACTGAGATGCAAGCTTGAGGAGTGTATCTGATCAAATATTTTGCTCATTTCTTTGTCAGTTGGGACTTTTTTCTACTACTGAGTTTTCAGAGTTCTTTAGATATTTCTTGATATAAATTCTTAATCTGATATGTGGTTTATAAATGACTTTTCCCCATGTTTCAATTTCATTCTGTGAACAATTTTTGCAAAGGGCAAAAGTTCCTACTTTGATACATTTCAACTTGTCAGTACACAAACACAAATATTCATATTATCTTATTTGTAATAGTCAAAAATTATAAATAATGCAAATGTTGCTAACAAGTTTATATATAACTAAATTCTGATATATTCATGCAATGGAATACCGACCAGTAATGCAAAGAAAAGCAATACTTACATACACAGAGTGGATGCATTTCAAAATAATTATGTGAAGTGAAAGAAGCCAGGCTCCCTTCTTCTTCAACAGAAAGCATATGTAGGATGTGATTCCATTTATATATAACTGTAGAAAATATAAGCTAGCATGAAGTGACAAGAAGCAGACCTGTACCCTGGGAAGAGATTGGATACAGGAGCTGAACTCAGCCATAAACAATCTACATAAGAGGGGGCTACAAGGTGGTAGATATTTTTATTATCTCCATGGTGATTATTTCATAATAACATTTCATGAAAATTTGTATATATTTAAAACCAAACCATGTGCTATAACTATAATATGTACTGTTTATAGCATGTGAATAATATCACAATTAAGTTCTGAAATCAGTTATTCAGATAGTCTAATCATAAAAGCCAGATACAAAGGATAATGAAAAAAATCATGCTAACTTCAGATATCTCTGTGACTATATTTTACTTTATTTTCTAAGTGATTTTATGAAATAAATGATAGACTTTTATGATAATTTTTTATTTAAATGTGAAAAAAGCTTGTTTTACATGCCAATCCCAGTTCCCTCTCCTTCCCCTCCTCCCTGTGCCTCCCCCAACCCCCTATCCCATCCCCTTTCTGCTCCCCAGGGAAGGTGGGGCCTTCCATAGGAATCTTTAAAATCTGTCACATCATTTACAGCAGGGCCTAAGCCCTCCCCCATGTGTCCAGACTGAGAGTGTATCCTTCTATGTAGAATGGGCTCCCAAAGTCCATTCGTATACTAGGGATAAATACTGATCCACTACCAAAAGCCCCATAGACTGCCCAGTCCTTCTAATTACAGACTTTTAAAGTGTGTAAGCATCCCAAGCACACAATACCTATAAAGAGTTTTTTGAAAGAATAAATAAGAATTTACAAATTACTGTAAGTGTGATATCTGGTACACATCCAGTGGATTGATAGTGGGACACATCCCAAGGCCCTGATCTGGTCTGAGCTTTTTGAAAAGTGTCCATATGTTGACAAAACAAAAAAAACCCCAAACCCCCAAACCTCACTGGGTAGAAAGTAGTTAGTAAACTCTTTCTGAAAGAAATACTGGAGGTCAAATCCCTGGAAAGGAACTACATCTATGAAATTCAGGTCAAATAAGTTAAGCACTAGCAAAGTAATGCTAGTAAGAGGCAAAGACCAGTCATAACCTAAATAGCTCTATTTGATCTATTGGATCCTAAAATGAAGTTGGTGTAATTGTATCATATGATCCGAGAAAGCAATAGTACTGTGACAACTGGGCAGATACTGAAGCTGCATGCCGGAGTTTCCAACAGTCCACTGCTCTTTTAAAATGTCCATTGGCTTACTGATTTCTTCCTGGATTAGGTCCAAGCACATCTGCATGGAAGGTAAAGCCTTTACCTCAGCCTACTGCCGGTCCCCCAGCCTGTTTCCTGCATGATCTTCCCAGTCTGTCATAGTGAAGGATTTCCAGGTTTC
Organism: Phodopus roborovskii; assembly: GCF_943737965.1. Lineage (NCBI taxonomy): Eukaryota > Metazoa > Chordata > Mammalia > Rodentia > Cricetidae > Phodopus > Phodopus roborovskii. The sequence continues at coordinate 87,033 of NW_026125219.1, read as the reverse complement.
ACATATGCTGAGTCTTCTGTCCCAACACCTGTGTCATTTCACTCTTCAATAATACCTTAGTCCTTTATAAACCCCAGAAGGAATGATGTCATGGATTTGAAAGTTCAGCACCCTAAAACAGTGGCATTTTATGGGCTGCTGTGCAACACTTAAAGTCCCTGAGAAAGAAAACAACCTGGAAGAATTAGAATCACACTATGAAGTAGTTTTTCGGTGGTGAAATTTAACAGTAGGACATTGATTGACTGATTGATTGCATTTTATCTTAAATAAATTTCAGTGCAGACTGAAATGGGACTTTGTGAATAAAAGTTTAAGTTATAATATAGCATTTTTCAAGGGCCACAATGAATCTGAACCAGGCTATTTGGGGAAACCATTTAATACTTAATACATGAATGCTTGAATTTTTCAATTGTAATTTTATTAAAAGTATAAAATATTTTAGAGCAAGACACTCAAACATTTGCAGACCTTAAAGCTGTCTTGCACTTGGCTTCAAAATTACAGCCTTATGCTGGAGGAGCAGCCTTAAACTGGAATCAATGGGCATTCAGGGAATTGAGTACCATTGCTTGATTTAAGCCCAGGTTTTTCCAGTTTTGAAACTTGGTGTCTTTCCATTGCATCACTTCTCCCCAGCTTTGCAGACTCGCCCTGAGGAGTTACAGACAGGCATTTGCACAGTCCAGAATCTCTAATTAACAGACCAGAAAATGCGCTGGAGGAGGCGGAGAGCAGAGGCCAGACTACTCTACAGTCTACAAGCTCCACACTCCTGTGAGGCGTGCCAAGCCTAGGCAAAAGCAACCTTCCAGGGAAACATTTGCTGAGGCCACAATTAACTCGGCTTGGGCAGCTTAACAGTGATAACAAGGGCAGGTATTTGACCTCATCCAATTACTTTCAGGAACAGCCAGTATCAAATGCATTTGTGAGGTACCTTCACTTCAATAGAAGTAGATAGCTTCTAAATGAAGTGATTGTACGCAAGCTTAGAGGAAATCTGAGCCACTGCCAAACCTCAGGAGGATAATAGGCATCTCAGCACAGCCACTGGAGCTATGTAAGGCTAATGCACAGATGCTGCAGGCTTGAGCCTTGCTAAAAACACAGGGAGGTTGCATGGTATATTAAACTCACTGAATTTTACAGCTAACATCTGGCCTTAAGGACAGCTGTGGTCAGATTTAGTGAAAGACTCCAGTGAGAAACAGTGAAGTCAAATATTTGAGCCTCTCTCATTTGCACTAAAGCAATTTGTTAATCAGTCACTCTGCCCTGGGACTAATGTTTACTGATCTCATTTTACTCCAGGCAAGAATAAACTTCACAAAGGGAGTTAACCATCCCCACATACCTCATGGGAGTCTTATTCATAAAGCACTGTCTTTTCTGTTTGAGAAATGTGTATTTTCCTTTTTAAGAAATTATGATTTTTAAGAGTTTTCTTGATAATTTCATACATGTAGACAATGAAATATGATATATATATGTATGTATGTATGGTATATATCTATATATCTATATATCTATATATATATATATATATATATATATATATAACCCCCACATGCCCTCTTCAATGCTCCTCCTGTAACACTCTCCCAACTTCATGTCCTTTCTCTTCCTTCCTTTCTTTCTGTCTTTTTCTTTTTGATAATCCACTAAGTTGTGTTAGTGCTGCCCATATGAGCATGGGTATCATCCACTGGGGCACAAGGCACCTACCAGTGGGCACAGCCTTTAAAAGTAAATAATCCTCCCCCCCCCGAAGCTAGCCACTGCCATATCTCCTCAGTAAGAAGTGGAGCCTGGACTTTTTCTTTAACGTAACTCATAGTTGTTGTTTTTTTTTTTTTTAGGCAGAAGATGATGGTCATATACAAAAAGAGAAAAAGGGGTATGGATGGTCTTCATGTAAGCAAATTCATAGTATACTGTATGTATGCAGAGCTGAGGGACTTTATGTTGTAGGGAAGAGAGCTCTAGTTCACAGTATATTTTGTTCTTTGAAGTCTGTTTCTAATCTCCCAGAAAACATAACATGGATTTAATGTGACCCTGAAGAGTATAAGGGAAACAGGGCTTGCCCTCTCAACCCCCATTTGAAGCTTGTGGAATATCCCAACCACATTTGAAAGGAATAAAGATTGTTAACATCTGCCTCACTTATTAGAAAAACTCTCAGTTTAATTATAAATAAACATTTTATCCATGGAAAGATTTAAATTCTACCAATCTAAATGCTTGTGTTTCTTGAGCAACTCGGACATTAGGCCAGAAGCTCAAAGCATATTCTAAAACATCACCCAAGAATCTATCTGTAGACAAAGATTGAGGAACAGTTAGTTAACACATTGTAGACATCTTCCTGTTCTCAAGTGCCAGCTGAATCATCTACTACGAAAAATTTAGGACGTTCTCAACTTTTCCCATGTTCCCACAGCTACACGGTCCAAGAGGCTGGGATCATACATCCACCAACATCTCCTTATTGCTGGGGTTCAGAAGGACCACAGAGACCATTTCATGCTTTTCAGTAGGAGATTCTCTGGTATCTGGGGACCATGTAGACTTAGAGAGGTAGGTCACTGAGGGTCGTTAGGGTATTGGACTTTTGAGGACAGCAGGAGTTTCATGTCTCTCACATTTACTTCACCTTCTTCCTGTTTTCCTAATGCACAGTGTAACTTTGACACAGCTCTTCAGAGTCACTGCACTGTTGCCTGTATCACATTTAATGAGTATGGTATTTCAAGATTATAATTATTCTCTATAAATACTGGAATGGGCTGTAGAGGTGGCTCAGTAGTTAAGAGTACTTGTTCTTCTTTCAGAGGACCCAGATTTGGTTCCAAGAACCCCAGTGGTGGCTTACAACTATCTATCCCTGGCTTACAACTGTCAATAACACTATCTATCCCACTTCATGAGATTTGAGTCCCTTCTTTGATATCAGGCATCAGGCGTGTATGTGATACACACAGATCATGAAGGCAAAACACAGACATACAAATAAATAAATAAAGCAATAGAACAATGCAAATCTTTTGTTGGAAGTTAAATCTTTGTCACTGACAGGACACTACCACTCCTAGAAGAATAATTTGAGAAAGACAATGGATTATTATAGACTAACTTTGTCTATGGCAATAGTTAAAAACAATAAAAACTGATATTTGAATAATAATCTTCATGTTTCCAAATAATACTGTGATGGAAACAAGACCAACAGTTATCTCAGAAAGAAGTTACCTAGATTCTCTTTTTCAGTTGAAGGACAATTATAGTCCACTCTAAAGTTAAAGTAATTATTTAAATCTGCGAAGATGTGGAATAGTGCAACCACTGAGCCTTAAGGCATTAAATCTAAAGCTCTTAAAAAATAAAACTGGAAAGTCTTACCATGCCACTCGTCAGAAGACTTAATTGAAAGATATTCTGTTCTTTATGTTAAACAACCCATGAAAACAACACAGAGAAGGTTGGATGATATATTTTCACAGAAGCATTATTAAACCAATCCCTCAATTGTGCAATAAATTCTTTAAGGAAACAGGTTGTTCTTATGTTATTCTGTAGCCCCAATATAGACAATAGTAGTGGGTATATTAGACAGTCCTAATTAGGTTTGTAAGGATTGATTTAGTATCCTAGCTTAAAAACAAATTATTTTTTTTTTCTTAGAAAAAATACAAAAGGAGTGTGAGATCTACAGGGGACAAGCATACCATTTCACCCAGTATATGCTCCCTTGAAATTATTTGCTGAACATCACAATTTATGCTGTTATGTCTGATGGTATGGTGATTAGAAATGAAATCACAAGCCTCTTTTAAGTAAAAAAAATGCATTATGAGAGATTTCCTAGCTAGAGTTTCTGTTGTTCTGATAAATATCATGATCAAAATCAACCTGGGGAAGAAAGAAGGAAACATTTTCATTTTACAGCTTGTAGTTCCTCATCCATGTAAGTCAGGGCAGAAACTTGAGGCAAAGATCTGGAAGGAGGAACTGAAACATAAGGCATGGAAGAATCCTGCTTGCTGTATTCCTCCCCATACCTTAATCAACCTCCTTCTTATGCAATGAGGACCACCTGACCAGAAGAAGCAATACTCACAGTGGACTGGGACCTTCCACATCAATTGTTATCAAGACAATAGTCTACAGACTTGCCTATAGGCCAATTTATGGAGGCAACTTTTTTCAATTAATATTCCCTCTTCTCAGATATGTCAAGTTGAACAACCAGATCAAGAAACATCCTTTATTACGTCTGAACACCAAAACACTGTAGAGTGTTATGTTAGTGTGAACTGGAAGTAACTCATTCCTTGCCAGGATAGCAAAAAGTAACTGAATGTATTGGAAAGAGAAATTACTTGTTTCAAATTCTGGTACTCAGGAAGAGATAAGAAAGACACCAAAGTTTATTTGCGAATCTGCTGCCTCAAATTCATACAGAAATTTATTAATGTGCTAACTCACATGAGACCTCACATGCCTCAACTTCACAGTAGAAAATGGCCCTGAAATTTTTTTAAAAAATTCTATTATTTTACTATTGAAGTTATAATAAAAGTACATTTCCTTTTTTCCCCTCAAAACTTCCTTTGCTCTCATTTAACCTTATCACCTCTTTTTTTCATTAATTGTTGTTACATGGCATTCTACAACACACAACACAAACTGAAGTCTCAGGCAGGATGTTCTACCTGGCCCAGGATAATACTTGGCCCCCATAGGAAAACTACAGATGACAGAAGCCTCAGTCCTGCTATGAGTCCTCTCTTGTACACTGTAAACACTTCCACTGGAAGAAGAAAGAAGAATTGAAATTTAAAACAATGGAAAAGAAAAAGGAGAGAGAAACTCAATTAACAAACCAACTCCAGAGGTGCAAGTCCAAGTGCAAAAATAAAAACAACATGAAAAAAATCAGGATATGTCTTCTCTAAAAATTACTAATTCCATGGCCATGCCTTCCAGTGAGATCAATTTGGAAAAGCTTCCAAACAAATAATTTAAAGAATAATTACAACTATGTTTAAATAACTCAAAGAAGACATAAACAAATGTAGAAAGAAAAATACCCAAGTGTTGAATGAATTAAGGAAGTGAATACAAAATGCAAATGTAGAATTCACAAAAGAGATAAAATTTTTGAAGAAAAATAAATTGGACTTATTATGCTGAAATGAAAAACCCAATAAAACAAATTAATGTCAAAGTGAAAAGCTTAACCAATAGAACCAATCATTTGAAAATATAGTATTAAAGATTGGAGACAAGGCAAAAGAATTGGATGATTCATTTAAGGTTAATGAATAAAACAAAAATTAATGGAACAAGGGTGAAGATTAAGACACCATGAAAAGGATATATAGGGGAAGGAAAAGATTACCATAACAAAACCATAGCAAATATTTTCAATAAATTAATGTGACAAAATTTCCTAAAGCAATGTGATAAAATTTCCTAAAGCTGGAGAAAGTGATTCCAAGACAGATACAAGAAGCCTACAAAATATAGACAAGATGAAAAAAGAAACTTCTGATGCGACATTGTAGTTAAAGCACACACACACACACACACACACACACACACACACACACACGCACATGCACATACAAGAGAAAAAAGGAGGCCAGTTGAAAGCCGCAAGAGAGAAGGGTCAAGTCACATATCAAGAGAGGCCATCAGAATAACATATGAGTACTTGACAAACAAATTTTAAAACCAGAGAGCCTTAAAAATGTATTCAAATCTTGGGAAGACTACAACTGCCAGCCCAGACTTTTATACCTGCAAAACTATATAAACTGAAGAAGAAATGAAAACATTGGAAGATAAAATTAGACCTAAAGTCAACCTTACAGAATGTACTAGAAAGAATTACTCAGTGTGAAGAGGAACCCAAACACATCAAAGACACCATAGAGAGTAAATAAACAATACCAGATGAATTCATCAAAAGAGATGTCAAAAGCTCCACAAAAGGACAAGAATCAAAATACAACTTTCAATAAGTCTAAATATTAATGGTCTCAATTTACCAATTATAAGAAAAAGACTAACTGCTTATATTAGAAAACAGAATTCATTTTTTTTTTGCAGTATCAATGAAGCACATCTCATCACCAAAGACAGATACAAGCATAGGAAAGAAGATATAAAAACACATTCCAAACAATTATAATTAAGAAGCAAGCAAGCAAACATAGCTATTAAAATGCATGGCAAAACAGTTCAAGCTAAAAATAGAAGAGCTATAAAATGTCGCTTCATATTCATCCATGAAATATCCCATCAAGAAAGGCGACATTACAATTGTAAACATATAAATGTAGAACACAGACACACTTAATTTATTTGTGAAGTTACCAATTATTCCCAGCATCATGATAGTAAGTGAATTCAATACCTTACTCTCACCAGTAGACAAGTCATTTGAACAAGATAAGCAGAGAAACACTAGAGTTATGACACAATGAATAAAATAGACCTAATAAGAATCTATAGAACATTCCACTTGACCACTAAGGAATACATGCTCCCCAAAGAGTAGATGAAAATAAATAATCATATTCAGGGCAGAAATTAATGAAACAGATATAAGAAACAATATAAATAATGAACATTAAAACTGGCTATTGAAAAAGGAATACAAAATTAACAAACCCTTAGTCAAACTAACCTAAGGAAAAAGAGAAAAGACTAAAATTAAGATTATAAATGAAATGTTAAGCCATATAATAGACACCAATAAAATATAGCCAATTATGGAGATATAGCCTAAGAACACATACTCTATTACATTGTGAACCTCTCAAAAATGAATGGATTTTTATATGCATGTGACCTACTCATTCTGAACCAAGATGAAATAAATATGTTTAGAAGATCCATAACTAGAAATGAGATTCACTGCCTTAAAAAAAGTCCCTCAACTAAAGAAAAAAAAAAAGGCAAAAACCAGGCAGAATCACTGATAAGCTCCACCAGAACTATTCAAGCAGAAAAGGAAGACGTCTAAACTCTTTTTACAAAGCTAGTGATACTTTAACACAAAAACCAGATAAAGATATCTTTAAAGAATTACAGAATAATGTCACTGAAAAACATAAATGCACAAGTTCTTTATTATTTTTTTTAATTTTTTTAAAATTTAAATTAAAACAATTTTATTTTATATATCAATCCCAGTTCCCTATTCCTCTTGTCATCTCACTCCCCCACCATCTCTCCATCCAATCCCCCATCCACTCCTCAGAGACAGAGAGGCCTCCCATGGGGGAATCATCAAAGTCTGATACATCATTTGGGGCAGGACTGAGGTCTTCCCCCCCATGTATCTAGGCTGAGAGAATAATCCTGCATAGGGAATGGGCTCCAAAAAGCCAATTCATGCACTAGGGATAAATACTTGTTCTACTGCCAGCAACTCCATAGACTGCCCTAGCCCCCCAACTGACACCCATGTTCGGGAGGCCTAGTGCAGTCATATGCAGGTTCCCCAACTCTCAGTCTATGAGCTCCCACTTACTCAGGTCAGCTGTTTCTGTGGGTTTCCCCAGCATGGTCTTGACCCCTTTTCTCATCACTCCTCCCTCTCTACAACTGAATTCTGCTTCCATTAGCTACTGGATGAAGGCTGTAAGAACTTGTAGATGCACAACTTCTTAATAAAATACAATTTGACTTCATTGTCACCTTAAAAAGATAATTCAACATGACCAAATTGGCTTAATTACAGTTATACATGTTCAACACTAATGAATCAATAAATGTAACTCATTGCAGAAATAGACAAAGACAAAAATCACCAGATCATCTCAACACATATTGAAATTGCCTTTGATAATCCAGCATTCCTTCATGATAGAGGTCATAGAGTGGCTTGGGATGGTGAAAGCACACCTCAACTTAGTGTAGTCTATTTATGACAAGTCTGGAATGAATATCATTCTAAAGAGTAAAACCTTAACACATTTCCCTTTAAGATCAGGAATCAGGCTCAGGAATCAGACAAAAATCTATATTCTGTACCTATATTACACATACTGTGTAAAGTCTTAGCTAGAGCAATATGAGAAGAAAATGAAAGGCATATAAACCAGCAAAAAGTCCAAGTATTACTTTCTGAAGACAAACTGATTCTTTGCATAATAATGGACTCCAAAGACTCAACCAAAAACCATTTGATCTGATCATTACACTTAGGGAAGTGTCAGAAACCAAAATCAGTATCAATGGTAAACATACCAAAAAGAAATCCAGGCAACAATCTCATTCACAACAACTAAAAGTAAACTACACACACACACACACACACACACACACACACACACACACACACACACACACACACACAGAGAGAGAGAGAGAGAGAGAGAGAGAGAGAGAGAGAGAGAGAATAACTCCAAAGAAGGAAGTGATAGCCAAGAAAAGTAAGAAAATATCCATCTTACCAAAAAGCAATCTATAAATTTAATGCAATCCTAAATCAATATGCCAATGCCTTATTATAGACTTAGAAGAAGTAATCCAAAAGTTTGTATGGCAGCACAAAGACTAAGGATAACCAGAGCAATCATTAAAAAAAGAATATTGTGGCTGATACCACTATAAGTTATATCCCAGAGTCATAGTCATGAAAACATCATACTACCGTCAGAAAAATAGACACATAGAATGATGAAATAGTATTGGGGATCCAAGCATATTCTCATCAAACTGCAATTAACTGATTGGAGAAAAAGAAAGCATGTTTAATAAATAGTTCTAGGGAAACTAGACGTCAACATCCATACCTTTCAGCCTGCACAAAACTCAAATCCAAATAGATCGAGGACCTCAATATAAAATCTGACCCTCTGAGCCAGTCGGTGGTGGTGCATGTCTTTGATCCCAGAACTCAGAAGTCAGAGACAGGCAGATCTTTGTGAGTTCGAGGCCAGTCTGGTCTACAAAGCTATACAGAGGAACCCTGTCTTGAGGGGAAAAAAAAGACTTGATGTTCTGAAACAACTAGACAAATGGAGAACATATTCCAACTTAGGTTGTAAGCAAGGACTTTGTAAGTTTTTACATCAGTGTAAGCCAGTGTAACACAGAAAAATAATGGGATGTCATGAATCTAAAATGCTTTCATATAGCAGAAAAACTGTGAAGCAAGGCAGCCCACAGAATGGGTAAAAGTCTTTGCTGCTTGTTCAAGTGACAAAAGATTAAAAGAAAGGAAACATTAAGAAATTAAACAATCCAATACAGAAAGAGCTGTGCACCTGAAAAGTCTCAAAAGATACAGAAAGAATGGTTATCAAACTGAAAAAAAAAGTGCTCAGAATTCTTAGTCATCAGATAATTGCAGATTGAAACCTCTTTAAGATTACATCTCATTGCAGGCATAATTTCTAATCATCAAGGATATGACTGACAAAAATGCTGACATGGATGTTGTGAGAGGGAAATGCTTAAACGCTGTTAGATGTGCAATGGCCTTGAAGGCCATCCTTTTTAAGAATCCAACCCACCTACACATGGTCTAGTAAGAAGTTATGTGAACTGAGGTTGCAGGACCCTAAGAATAGAGATCCTCAAGTCCACTGAACAAAGCATTATGCCACCACAATCTTGGGTTTGATGTGGTTCTGCTAGATGCTATACATTTGTCTACTCTTCTTATCCTCCCTTTTGGGATGACAATATTTACTCTGAGTCATAAGTCTTGGAAATGTGTAGTAACATTTTTTAATTTATAGAGATAGGTAGCTAAGAGTTTATCATGTACTCTTTTGATCTGGCTACTTTTTCTTAATATTTTGTTTATGAAATCAGCATGGTTTTACATGTAAAAATGGTTTATTCATTCCCAGATGTATTCAACACAGATGTACATATATTATATGTTTCTGTGCATAAATCATGTTTCATGATAAACCAAATGAAAATAAACCTTAGATAGTCAGATCCAATAGTTAAATAGTTAAATAGTTTTGTTGCTCTTTGCATGCCTATTAAAGTTATAAAAACCCCAACAATAAAATACCTTGGAGATTAAATATTCCCAAAGAGGCTAGAAATAAACTCATTACTCAAATACCTATGATTTCTACTTTTATTGATAAGTCAGACCCAGGGACAATAAATATGAATTGTGTCAAGTACTTTTGCCTACAGTATTTGCAAGTTCAAAACTCAAACAGCACACACAAAGGATTCAGTCAGCCAGATACTACTTGACTCAGGCACTTGATTCTTACCTGCCCCACACCTATATGTGTATTTTCCTTTGCCCTGTGTTTGTGTCATTTTAATCTGCATGCCCTACTTCTGCACCATGATCTATCTGGATTTCTTCATAATTTAGTCTTTTAATATTGATAAAAAATACAGTAAAATAATACTCAGAGAAATGTAAAAGAGGATCAAAAGATTATTCTGTAGCTTCAGGGCCTTTATAGTTTGTGAGAAGGAAGTTGCTAAAAACCATCACCTATAGTAGGAGAACACCAGAGAAGTTTTTAAGTGGGCCTTTGACGCTGTACCTATTGGGCATAATCTTAATTGGCTTGCAGCACCATTGTGCCCTAAAAGACTGTGCAGTCTATGCAGAGGGACTTGTCCTAGTAGGGAGTTTGCTCAGCTTTTTCCGGTGGCCTTCAAATCAGGAACCAGAACAGGCAGAAAAATACTTCTGAGTGAAGATCACTGCAAACAAAAGAGGCCTTGGTGGAAGAATGCCAAATTCTACCCATGCCTCTGAACAGGCCAGCCAGTACCTGAAAAATGCCAGCATCTGCAGTTGTATTCTTAAGCACAGATTTATTTATAATGTGGGAAGCAGGCTTGAAGAGAGCTGCCAAAAGTCAAACCATATTTAAGTCTATATTCCTATAGATGTTGGCACCATGTTCTTATCTGGAAGTTTGTTTTAACTTTCCATCTGGGGTAACCACACTTTTATTTTATTATTTAAAAAATTTTATACATACACAGAATGTATTTTAGTCATATCCACCCCACTCCTTCCTCCCTCAAAGCTATTGGCCAGCATTAGAGTCTTTGAGACACATGATGCCGAAAATGTCTTTAGTTAGATCTTACATTCAATCAATAGTTGAATTGAGACTTAAACATGGATATATTTGACTTCAAACATCATGCTATTAAGAATACTAACAACCATGCCTCCTCCTCACTAGTTTGCAGGAAGAAGACTTAATTCCTTGTTTCTTTAGAAGTGAATTCCATGTGTGTATGGTCAGCAGCAGTATCATTTCAAATTTGCAGCCTGCTGCTACACTTGCAGGGTTGAAAGCTGGCAGGAAAACTGTAACTCTAGATCTTAGAATGGCTACAATTTCCTGGTTACCTCCTGATACTTCTTGACACTTCTCTGTTTTTCTTTGGCTTCCTCTCACAGTAGTCACCAGGCAATAATATAAAATCTTCACATTTTTCTTGAGACTATTTCATATCTATCTTTCTCGCTTCATACTTTGGCCTAATGTCCTGCATCATTTTTGAGTACTGAATTGCCTATGGAATTACCAACTTGCAGACTCTGTTCTCAGATTCTCTAGCTGTTCTATAGTCTTCTCTGTTCCTTCAAGAAATCAGATACATCACATATAAATTTTTTCTCTTTGCTTTCAATGTATCCAAAGCTACCAATTCATTTCCTTTGGTTTATAAACTTTGTTAGGTCTCTCTCATGAAAAAAGTCAAATGTAAACCATTTCCTTAACAGTACAATTTTACTCTTGACCTAGCCCCTTTCTTGTGTGAATTAAGCATCCTGAAAAATTAGAAGAAACTTACCAAACAGGGGATTTCCACATGGCTTTTTAAAAATATTCTCAAAATCAATGTTCTTATTGGCATTTTAATTTAAATGCTTATCTTTGTGTTATTATCTTTTACTTTTTCCATAATTTCATGCATTTTATTATTATTCTATCTGAAATTCTATATACACTTGGTTTCTCATGACTCTTTATTCATTTTACCTGTCTCCAAATATGCCTTCTTCTTTCCTCCTATCAGATATAGCATCCTCAAACAGGAGAATTTTTTTTTCGGCATACATCATGGGAACACTGGTGTTAATGTTTGGGTCTTGAAGATCTTTTAGGGGTTCATGTGTAAGGCCTGTTCTCCATGCTACAGTGATACTAGAAGGCAGTGTCTTGGAGGTAAAGCCTTATGGAAGAATGTTGTCACTGGGATTGTGCTCCTTGTGAATTAGCCAGGGAGCCATCGGTTAATCATTTTTATTTCAACCTAAACACTTTATTTTTTTTTTATTTTTTTTATGCATATAGAGTATTTTTTATTTAATTTTTTATAACAAAGTCCAATTAAATGAAAACAAACATTTATACACAATATTTGGGAATTTGGGCGTCGTTCTTTCCAAACTACTTCCTGCTGGTAAGGGGCGCTGTCTTGGGGGATTCGAAGAAGATTCAGATATCCTAGCTGTAGTCTGTAGGGCTGTTTTGTCCAGCTGTTTGGAATGTAGGGTCAGCTTGTACTCTGTTTCAGGCGGTCTGGTGTGATCAAACCACATTAGTCTGGGAAGGAATCCACATCTTTTCATTTTCTGTGGAAACAAAAATAGAAATACTTTTCCCCAGTAACTTGTTCTTCAACTTAAATTTTGGAGTCAAAGCGTTTTTTTTTTTTTTTTTTTTTTTTTTTTTTTTTTTTATTTTACATGTCGATCCCAGTTCCCTCTCCCTCCCTCCTCCCTCCCCCCCCTCCCCCCAAGCCCTCCCTCCCTCCTTCCCTCCCTTTTGCCCTCTCTACCCTCTCCCATGCACTCTAAACACCCTCCCCTCCCAACCCCCCACCACAATACAATATGTAGGGGAATGCCATCCAGTTGGGGTCATGTAGATCTGACAGGTCCTGTGAAGTAGGGACTAGGGCTTCTCTCCTATCTCTAGAATAAGGCAGTTATCCCTCCATGGGGGATATGTTTGCAAAGTCCTTTTGTGCACCAGGGATACATCCTGGCTCCACTGTCTGAGGTCTCTTAGACTGCTCAGACCTTCTGGCTGAGACCCATATTCAGGGGGGTCCGAGTCAGACCCCTGTTGGCTTCCCAGCTATCAGTCTAGTGGCCCTTAGCTCCTCCTTGTTCAGGTAAGCTGTCTCTATGTACTTCTACCGCATGGTCTTGTCCTCTCCATCTGCTTCTGGGTTCTAGTTTGACTCAGTGTTTATGTATGGGTGTTTGCTCCTGTTTTCAACAGGCAGTAGTTGAGGACTCCATGGAGAAGTTAGTTGTTGATCTCACTCTCCGGGAAGGGCATTTATGATAGCCTTTCCACGGAAGCTGAGATTGTTAGTTGGGAGCAGTCTTGTAGTTCCCTCGACCTTTCTTTGTGTTCAACTTTATCTTCAAACCAATATTAGCTCCCTCTTTTATGTTCTCTCTCTCTGTCTCTGTCTCTCTCTTTCCTATTTTCCATTCCTAACCAGGCTCAATCCTCCTGGTCGCACATGTCTTCCCTCTCCTCCCTCTCATTTTTCTCCTACTTCTCTCTCCATTAGCTGTCCTCCCCCACTATACCTGAGGTCTGGGGGACTTGTCCCTTCCCAGTTCTGTGAGGGACTTTATATGAATCTCTTAGAATACAACTTGTATCCTAGTTCCTCTGGTGATGTGAATTATAGGCTGGTGATCATTTGATCTAGGTCTAAAATCCATATATGAGTGAGTACATACTGTGTTCCTCTTTTTGTGACTGGGTTACCTCATTCAGGATGGTTTCTTCAAGTGCCATCCACTTGCCTGCAAATTTCAAGATACCATTATTTTTTTCTGCAGAGTAGTATTCCATTGTGTAGATGTGCCACATCTTCATTAACCATTCTTCAATTGAAGGGCATCTAGGTTGCTTCCAGGTTCTTGCTATTACAAATAGTGCTGCTATGAACATAGTTGAACAGATGTCTTTGTTGCATTGATGTGAATCCTTTGGGTATATGCCTAAGAGGGGGATTGCCAGGTCCTGTGGTAAACTAATTCCCATTTTCCTGAGGAACCGCCATACTGATCTCCAAAGTGGCTGTATGAGTTTGCACTCCCACCAGCAGTGGAGGAGTGTTCCACTTTCTCCACATCCTCTCCAACATAAGTCATCACTGGTGTTTCTAATTTTAGCCATTCTGGCAGGGGTAAGATGGTATCTCAAAGTTGTTTTGATTTGCATTTCCCTGATAGCTAAGGATGTGGAGCATTTTCTTAAGTGTCTTTCAGCCTTTTTGATTTCCTCCATTGAGAATTCTTTCTTCAGTTCTGTACCCCATTTTTTAATAGGGTTATTTGGTGTTTTGTTGACAAGTTTCTTGAGTTCTTTGTATATTTTGGAGATCAGCCCTTTGTCGGATATAGGATTAGTGAAAATCTTTTCCCAGTCAGTGGGCTGCCATTTGGTCTTGTCAACTGTGTCCTTTGCCTTACAGAAGCTTCTAAGTTTGAAGAGGTCCCATTTATTAATTGTTTCTTTCAGTGTCTGTGCCCCTGGAGTTATGTTCAAGAAGCGGTCTCCTATACCAATTTGTTCAAGGGTACCTCCTACTTTCTCTTCTAAGAGGTTCAATGTGGCTGGATTGATGTTGAGGTCTTTGATCCATTTGGACTTGAGTTTTGTGCATGGGGACAGACATGGGTCTATCTGCAGTCTTCTACACACCCTCATCCAATTGTGCCAGCACCATTTGTTGAAGATGCTGTCTTTGCCCCATTGTATAATTTTAGCTGTTTTGTTGAAAATCAGGTGTTCATAGGTGCGTGGATTAATATCAGGATTTTCAATTCGATTCCATTGGTCTACCTGTCTATTTTTATGCCAATACCAGGCTGTTTTCAGAACTATAGCTCTGTAGTAGAGCTTAAAGTCAGGAATGGTGATGCCTCCTGATGTTCTTTTATTGTATAGGGTTGTTTTGGCTATCCTGGGTCTTTTGTTTTTCCATATAAAGTTGATTATTATCCTTTCAAGGTCGGTGAAGAATTGTGGTGGGATTTTAATGGGGATTGCATTGAATCTGTAGATTGCTTTTGGTAAGATTGCCATTTTTACTATGTTTATCCTACCTATCCAAGAGCATGGGAGGTCTTTCCATTTTCTGGTATCTTCTTTAATTTCTTTCTTTAGAGTCACAAAGTTCTTATTATATAGATCTTTTACTTGTTTGGTAAGCGTTACACCAAGATACTTTATGTTGCTTGTGGCTATTGTAAAGGGTGATGTTTCTCTGATTTCTTTCTCTGCCTCTCAACCTAAACACTTTAAAGACAATTCCCACTTCCTTTACATACTGTCTTCAGACTTTTTCCCTAACATTTCTCCATGTTTCTTTTGTGACTCAGTCCTTATTCTGTTCCATCACCAGAGTAACGTGAACCTCCCACTCAGTTGTTTTAAAATAACTTTTTCCTGGACTCTTAGTTATTGAAAAGCCAATTCCAAGCTCTCAAGATGTCAGGTACAGCTCTCCATATTGTATAGGCGGAGGCCAGGGTTCGCTTTGTCTGCCAACACTCTGTAGAGATCTCCAAGGGAACCTCACAGAAGTGCCCTCCCTGCTGACATGAAAGTTGAACATGTATAAACCAGCAGTAGGGTGATGTAATCCCATCCAATTTTCACAGATAATATCCAGGGTGAAAATGTTTCCAAACCACAGCTGAAAGACACATGTGGTTTTATTCGGCATAAAATCCAGTAAGTAATTAATACTCAACTCTGTCATGCTCCTGGAAGCTGGTTCTCTTGCAGTTTTAGAGAGTGATGGTGAGAATGTCTATGATCTGTACTGACTCCCTCTGGCCCAGTAGGGAATGCTAATCCACCTTTCATACATACTCTGGATAATACACCTTTCATTTGTCTGGCTGCCTTGGGATTTTGTGGAGATGTGTGAGGGATTCTGGAGGGTTACCTAGAGCACTTTAAATCAGGGGCCATCAGGAATTGTTTCTGAGATTGACTGTTCTCTAATCCTATCCCTTAAAAATATACAGATAAAATGATATTCTAGAAGAAAACACAAAAACATACCAAAACATTCCATCACACTAAAGGCATCAGATTTTGGAGAATCAGCTGAAGTTACCACTGTAGCAACCTGCAGAAATAGTCGGTCTTCAGCAATGTCCATGTGAAACTCAGTTTTGCTTTGCCACTGCCCTCTCTACTACTGAAAATATTCTCTTCATACCCGATCCCATCTTCATCCAGTCTGCAAATAATTAGCTTGAGAAGTGTCGTCAATGGATTCAAATAAGGTTTTGACTTTCAATCAAATTTTAATTGTTAATGTTTTGAAAATCCCTTTCAGAAGCAAAGTGGTGTTACAAACTCATTCCAGAAGAAATCCTTGAGCACTTGAAGTTTTGCCTGTAGTTAACAGAGCACATGAACCAGTGTTCTCCCAACAAATTTCCCTGAGGCCCCCAGACATGCTAATGATACTCCAGGAGAACAGCTGTTATATATCTGTAGACTTTCCCCTATTCTTCTTCTTTCCTATCTGTCTTCAAATTGTCTTCTTTCTTGATCTTTTTGTTTCTCCTTTGAGTGATGCCCTGAAGTACACCTGCCTCTGTGTTTAGCTCAGGAGGTTTTCCCAGAACCATGGACCATTGCATCCTTTCAGCATGGGAGCGTCCCTACAGCTCAGTGGCTAGACACTCATAGAATGAGCTCCCAGTTAAATTTCTGGGGATGTTTTTTTTACATATTATTGTCAAATTACATGACCACACAGCTTTAATTGTTAGGTGTCTAGACATCACACAGAAAGGCCAGTCAGTTTTAATCCAAGCAGACTAAAAGAGACTAGGACCTAACATGAGGCCCCCATAAGAATGGGGCAGCTGTTTGCCTGGGACCAGTCAGCAGTGCAAAAGGAAGTGTAAGGTATCTGCTAGCAGCTTCTGTAGACGACCCAGAGACACAGACAAGCAGCAGGTGCAGAGGCGATCCCAGCCAACCAAGGAGCAAATCCAGGGCAGCACACTCATTCATTCTTCCAGTGAAGGAGACAGTTTTCCCTGTGTTTCTTCTAGTTTCCAGATGCTTGGAAAAGAGAGATAATCAATTGCTGGAAAACTGAAACAATCCATCACAGTTACCTTCATGCACTTCCTGTCTAACAGATTTTAAGGCAAGGTATGTTTGATTGTTAGATATGTCTTGATTATCAATTTGATTCTATTGAGGTGCAAAGTGCACCTCGGGAGGAATTTGTGAGAGTTTTCAGAGGGAAGACCTGCCCCGAATATGGGCACCAATCTCACAGGCTTGTATCCCAGATAGAATAATAGGACAAAACAATGAAATCCTCCATTACCTGCGATTCTTCCTCTTGCCTGTCTTCTCTTCCCACCCCTCCTCTCGCTTGCTATCATGTTGGGAGTTGCTCTTGTCATGCATGCCTTTCCTATCATAATAGACCCAAAAGGCCAAAATGTATCTTTCCTCCCTTATATTTTTCATGCAATGTATTTTTAGAATAGTGATAAAAAGAATGACAGCATGACCATGGAACAATGCAAATAGGTACAGTACAAAACATGGGGGACTGTGGAGGCCATCACAGACTTATTTTAAAGTGGAGAGTACTGTTCAAAGAAGGGTCCCTCTGTGAAGGATTGCCATTGCTGTTATATTATGGTGATTAGTTGCTGAGGTTGGGTGCTGGGGAAAAACTAACCCTGCCGGACATAGAAGAAAGTATGGAAAGGACAAGAGAAAGAGTAGAGAGAGCCTGGGACTAGCCTGGTGATGGGTAGTCATTGATGAGGCTGGGAACACCCACATATGTTGCAAAAGGTCAGGAGGCCTAAATATGAAGGGCCACTAATACCATTCTAGGGACTTATACTATGCATTACTGAGTTTTATGAAGAAAAAAAAGTCACGTGATTAAAGCAGATGTCAAGTCCTTGAGCCACACTGTCTGAAGTTGGTGAACTTGTCTTATTCAGGCAGCTATCAACCCTGTGTTTCTTTGTATTACCAGGCCACTCCCTCCCTCCTAGAGTAGCAAAGAGCACCATTTACTCCTTGTGTACTATTCCTTCCCATGCCTGTGTTTAGGGCAGGGGCAGTTCAATGAAGGCTACCATGTGAAGAGGAAATAAACACTGTTTCCTGTGTGCTATCTTGTGCACATGCAGATTCTAGCCTTCCTTTGCATTCTTTATTTGACCAAGACAACTGGAACCTGCATGTCTCTGTCAGATAAAACAACTGGACTCCAGAACACTTGATTGAGCATGCAGAGTTTGACCATGTATGCCTTTTGGGTCCAAATCCAGCCCAACATCTGCCTGTGATTCTCTGTACTAACAGGGCCCTTTCTAAGTGTTACTCAAAGTGCCCACTGCTGAGCATACTTAAACTCTGAAAATCGTTCTTGCTCAGAGATCCCTTATTCGAAGTGCAGGCAGCTCTAAGGGGGCCATAGGGTCAGGTCCTGCAGCCAGCCTTCCTGAGTGTAAGGCCTATGGGAAATATCCCGTTCATTGAATAAACTAAAGCAGAAGGAACAAGTAAAGCTTGTGTTTTAAAAAGAAACCATTTTTTAAAACAACAAGCTTTTCCGCGTGCTTTGATGTTGGAGCACATACTTGGCTCTTCTTTTGTTGGCGATCCAAGCAGAGGAGGTATGCAGCCTGCGATTCATTTATTTGCCCACAGCATCCTGGAGATGCAGCTGGCAAACAAATCTTCTTCCTCTCAGAAGCACTTGCTTACCTTGGTGCTGTGACCAGGCAGCACTCTTGGTGGAGTGAGCTCTGAAAACAGCATCTGCCTTGTGTGTCACAGTGGCCAGTACCCTGGTCTCTTCAATAGGGCGACCTTATGCTGATCCTCTCTCTTGGGACAAAATCTAGTCAGGCAGCTGCCTGGCAGTTCTTCGCAATTGTGCCTCGTTTAAATGCTTATCAAGGCTCTGGCCACTGACCACAAGCAAGCTCTGGAAACTACTTTTGCTGAGAGATCCCGGGTGCCTGCTTTCAACATTTGGTTTGCAGGCTCTTGGAAACAACTGCATGTTTTACTCAGCTCGCTATTTTTTGCAGCCAGTTTCTAAGTCCCAGATAACGGGTGTTAAATGGGTTTCTGAGGCTTATGTGCTGCCTGTTATGAGCCTTGCTGGATACCAGCCTTTCAAAAGGAAGTTTCCCTGTGTAATGCTTGAGTAAATGTTTCAGGTTATCTGGAATTTTCTTGGTCAGAGAGCAAGAGGAAGGCGTTTGACCTGCCTTGGGTTTGAAAGCATTAATGCCCCCTGAAGATGGGAATCAAATCCTCAGGGTTGAGGGCTGTTCCTCAAGGCCAGGACTAAGAGGAGTGGGGCCTAGACTTTGCATCATGTCTAATAACCCCTGAACATCTCCTACCCCAAGTCCTCTCTGTCAAGCAACTCACCTCCCTCTGCGTGGAGAATTTATTCTTTCTTGTCTGTCTCATAGATAAGAGAGAGGAAATGTGCAAATTCTTTCAAGCTCACATCCATGAAAATTTTTAGTAAGACAGTCAGGAAATAGACACCCCCCGTGTCTTTAGAGAAGTTCGTTTAAAGAGAAGAAAAACAGATTCTTGAGACTGAAAATGGATTGGGAGTTATTCACTCCTGGCCTTTGATGTGGCAGGCAGAGGCCAGGAAGAACACACCTCCTGTTTCACTGTGAGCTGGAAGCGTGGGATCTTGCAGAGAGCAGATTCATCATATATCCCAAATCCCTCCTTGAACATCTCCAGAAGTTTAAAACCCTTCCTCTTAAATATGGTGTATGGAGGATATGTGAACATACTGTTTTTAAAATTATTGTTATCATTTACTTACTTGGTGTACTTGCCTGTATGTATGTGTGGGCACACAAATATCATAGAGGGAATCAATTTGCTCCTGCCCTCAGTGGATCCTGGGCCCTGGACTGGTGTTGGCAGCCTCCCCGCTTTACCCATAAAACTATCTCCTCAGGGGACCTCGCAGAAGAGAGGGTGGACGGACTGAAGGAACCAGAGGGTTTGGAGACACCACAAGAACATGGCCCACAGACTCAAACAGGCAGGGCTCAGGGGGAATCACAGAAACTGAAACCACAAACACAGACCCTGCATGGGTCTGAGCTAGACCATCCACATACACCTTGTGGCTGTGTATTCCTTATTTTCCTTGTTTTTTGTCTATGGGTGACTCCCCACCCCAAGATTTCCCCCTGACACTTTAGCATGTCTATTGGCAATATATTTGTTCAAATTTTATTTTGGCAACCATATTGTTGAGATGTTATGGCAAAGACACCCAGGAGACACAATCTCACAACAGATTTCCTGGTCCAATGGCCCTTATAGCCTTCCTTCCCCTCTTCTGCCATGTTCTCTGAGCCTTAGGCTCAGAGGTTGTGTCATAGATATATTAATTAGGATGGACACCCTATATTCGCTTGCCTTCCATCTTTTAACCAGTTGAGGTTTTCTGTAATGGTTTCCATCTGTTGCAAAAAGAAGTTTATTGGTTGAGAGGAGAGAGCTACACTTATCTGTAGCATAAGAATAAATACTTAGGTTGAAATTAGCAATGATGCTGGTTAATAAAATGAAAGTAGTAGGTTTTCCTTTAAGTTCTATGTCACTAGCCCTGGGTAGTTGGCTAAATTTCTAGTACCAAGCATAATTTTTCACCTGACCTCATGTCCTCATTGCCTGGTTGCTGCCAAGGCATGAGTGCTACTAACACACCTTTAGGAGTATCTTGAAGACCTCTTCATTGCTGTAGGTCATAGGTATCAGATATGGACAGGACTATTGTTTGTGTCCACCCCTTGGGAGCTTTATACAGTAATTTCCATTATTATGAAAGCTAGTCCTCAGTGGGGAGACTTTCAGGTCAGATCCAACACAGATCCTCTGGGTCCAATTAAATAGTGTCTTTAGCAATAGTTACTTCTCTATTTCTGGAATGAGACATCATGAACAAGGCAACTTATGAGAAAGGGTTAATTGGGGGCTTGGAGTTTCAGAGGATAAATCCATGATCATTATGTGGTATGGGAGAATGGCACCAGGAAGGTAGGCATGGTGCTGGAGCAGAAGCTGAGAGTTTATATCTTAAAACACAACCATTGAGGGGGAGAGAGAGAGAGAGAGAGAGAGAGAGAGAGAGAGAGAGAGAGAGAGAGAGAGAGAGAGAGAGAGAGAGAGAACTGGGCATGGTGTTGGCTATTTAAAACTCAAGGTACACTCCCAGTGATAAACCTCCCCCAGAGAGGCCACACCTCCCAATCCTTCCCTAACAGTTTCACCAACTTGAGACCAAGTATCCAAATATATTAGCCAATAGGGTTCATTCTCATGAAAAGTACCTCATCCTCCCTAGCACCCACTTTAATTTCTTCCATTTCCCTCTTTAAATTCTTGAATTCTGCTATTCTTTTCTCTAGTACCCACCTAGAGATGGTCCTTTGTTATTATTTTTAACTATTCTAGTTTCTATGGTTACCTCAAGTTTTAGACCTGAAGATTTGGAACCAGCTACTGCAGATGAGAGAGAATTTGTGATACTTGTCTTTCTGGTTCTATCCATTCAACTGCAAAATTCATGATGTTATATTTCCTTATTGCTTGTAGGAAGCATATAGGTCCTTGTGGGCACCAAGACCCCCCACAATTGCCAAGTAGCATTTCATTTAGTACACATTTTTATTATTCATTCCTCAGCTCCTCAGCTAAAGTTTGTTTCCATTTTCTAGCTATTGTGAATAGAGCAGCCATGAACATGGCTGAGCCAGTATTTGTGGAGTAGGATGTCGATGCCTTTGGGCATATGCTGAGGAATAGTCATATAATAGATTTTGTTTTTGTTTTTGAGCATGTTCCACACTGATTTCCAAAACAACTAGCACAGTTTTCAATCCCATCAATAGTTCATTAGGGCTCCTCCTTTGCATACTTTATCTCTAGCATTTGTTGTAGGTTGTTTTGTAGATCTTAGCCATTCTCACTGTGGTAAGATGAAATCTCAAAACTGTTTGATTTTCATTTCCCTGATTTCTAAAGATGATGAACACCTTTCAACCTTTCAGCATATTTCTCAACCATTTCTTCTTTTCAGAACTGTCTACTCAAATCAATAATCCATAATCCATTTTTGAGTGGTTCATTTTTTTGTTGTTTGGTTTTTTTTTTTTTTTTTTTTTTTTTTTTTTTTTTAGTATTCTGGACATTAGACTCTCTTCCATTTTGCAGACTTCCTCTTCACCAAATTGATTATTTATTTAGCTTTTCAAAAGTTTTTAGGTTTATGTGATACCACTTGTAAACTTTTGGCCTTACATTCCTAGGCAAATGTAAAGTCTGTCCCTACACCTCCGTTACATAGGGCACAGCCTGTATTTCCTCTATTAGTTTCAGTGTTTCAAGTTTCACATTTAGGTCTTTGATCCATTTGAAATTAGTTAGATGGGGGTCTAATTTCATCCTTCTATATGCAGACATCCAGTTTACCTAGCACCATTTGTTGTTTTTGGCATTTTTTTGTCAAATATTAGATTCTTTTTACATGTACTCATGTTTGGGTCTTCTGTTTTGTTCCATTTATCTACATGTCTGTTTTTGTTGGAGCATCATGTTGTTCTTATTACTAGGGCTTTGTAATATATCATGAAGCCTGGAATCTGAATTTCCTCAGCACTGTTCTTTATGTGCAAGACTTCTCTGACCATCCTGTATCTTTTGTAGTTCCAAATGGAAGATGATAGCTCTTCCCCTCTATTTCTGTGAAGAATGAGATGAAAATTTTGACTGGAATTGCATTGAATCAGTAAATAGCTTTTGGGTAAAATGATCATTACCACAATAATAATTCTACTGATCTATGAGCATGGGAGGTCTTTCTGGAAATCTAGTATACTTCCATGTATCTTCCTTCAGAGATTTAAAGTTTTTGTTGTAGAGGCTTTTCACCTGCTTGGTTAGGTTTATTCCTAGACATTTCATTTTCTTTAAGGCTGCTGTGAAGTGGAATGTTGCCATGTTATTTTTCTATGTGTTTTTATTAGTGTATAGAAAAGCTATTGTTTTTGTAAGCAGATTATGCCATTTCACTAGATGTTTTCACATGGCTCTCTTTCTCTGAGCACTTGACTGAGATAGTCTGGCATGATATTTAGATACTAGTGTCCTTCTTTCTGTCTTTAACAATATACAAGATTTACACAAAACCTTTCCAAACTTATCATTATGTTCTCTGGCTGAAGTCTCAGTAACCAGCCTCTCCCTGTTATAGTATGTGTTGGTACTTTGCCGTTTTAGTGGACTACTCACCAAAAGTTTATGGTTTCTATAGGCTCTGCACCACAGCATAAAGAATAAATCACTCATGACTTTTTTCCTAAGGATTCAGGGGAAGAACAAAAAGGAATGTATGCTTCCTCTTAACCTCGATTTTACACCTGTCACTGCTGAGATGCAGTCATATGACTCTAACAGGGATGTTGTTCTGCTTCTTTGTATCCATGTTTCTGTTGTGTTGAAAATTATAATCATATTTACAAATATCTTAATTTGAGCACTCCTTCTTTACCCTCTTGTTGTTTCTCCTTGAACACTAATGAGAAATCTCTTTTTGAGATCAAGGCATAAGATCTGTATTTATAAAGCATGACAGTCTATTAGAATGACTTGTTAAGTGATTCTGTTTCCTCTTAAAATTGTTTTCTTCATTTAGTTTAAAGACATCAATGCCTTTAATGAAGTCCATTTAGCACAGATATTCAGATTTAAGTAACCAATTTAAATCAGAGCAAATGAAAAAGATGATATTAAGGCATATCATACAAATAAAGACCTAAGTGGCTGGGGCTGCACTGCTTGCCTAGCATGTAAGAGGCCTGTGGTCTAATCTCCAAAACTACAAAAATAGAAGAGTCAAAATTAATACAAAAACAACCCAAGCAGATGTAACCTGGGGGATTAGGATGGTAATTTAGGAAAACTCTCTCCTCTACCTCTTTTACTGCCTCTATGTGTCTTTATTTTTTATATAATAGACACATATTAATAACCTTATGCCAGCATTATATTCCTAAATTCTTCTTAACTAATTTTATATCATGAAATGGGGGGAAGGATAAAAAAAGCTGATTAGATTTGAGAAACCTACTAGCTGCTAGACCAATCTCTGTGTCTACATTAAAGGAAGTAAATGAATGGACCATGTTCAGATTCCTATAGATGGAAGTTTCTGTCCAGCCTGGTCACACTGCCCCCAGAGCCCCAAGTAAACAGACAGAAGCTTATAGTAATTATAAACTGTTTGGTCAATGGCTCAGACTTCTTATTGGCTAGCTCTCTCTTAATTATTTACCCATTTCTATTATCTGTGCATCTCTACACGGTCTTGGGTTACTGTTGGTGTCTGGGCCCCTTGCTTCTCGGCAGCTACATGGCATCTCTCTGATTCTGCCTACTAACTTTCTCCATCCTTGTTTGGATTTCCTGCCTGGCTAAATCCTGCCTGTCCATTGGCCAAAACAGCTTTATTCATCAACCAATAAGAGAAACATATGTTCACAGCATACAGAAAAACATCCCCCATCAACTCCATTTTACTCTGCCCTGCCTGTGGGAGAGAAAAAAAAGTATAAACAAAATATGTGCTAGACATAAAACAATCCTCTATTCTCTACCCAGAGACAGTGAGAGTAATATAGGAGATAGGCTTTCTTTGTGCATTTTGTATATATATATATATATATATATATATATATATATATATATATATATATTTCATCTTCCTATCAAAACACACTGACATGAAATCAACTTAGACTTAAAGTTTCTGTGACTTTTGTGGTTGTTTGTTTGTTTTTAATTATTGTGGTTACTTTTGTTTGTGTCAGGATCTTAGTGTGTGACCCATTCTAGCCTTGACCTCAAGAGTCTCATGCCTCAGCTTCCTGAAAGCTGAGAGCACAGCCCTGTGCCAAAAATGGCTTAAGCTTGATTATTGGTTTTGCCTTTAAATGAGTACTCTCTCACCCTCAGTCCCTAATCTTCTCTCTCATACCCACACATCTGGAAGGACATGTTGATCAATGACATAAAGGAAAATATATTAGTGCTATGGGACAGAAACAGCTTGATAGACATTTGGAGTTAAGAGCGATCATCTGTGGCACTTCAATTAAGGCTGGAAGACTGTGTAGGACTTCAGCTGGGGCAATGCAGGAGAGGAGGACAGGAGCCGCACAGTCACTTCAAGCAAACAGTCTAAGAATTCTGCAGGATGATCCTTAGAAGGCAGATGGAAGAGCTACAGGTGTTTTGGGAAGCAGGGGTGGATGAGTGTTGCTAAGGCCTCTGAAGGCCAGAGCACCAGGCTGTATAAATTTTCAATTTCACTGCCTTCACATCTCTTGTTGAAGATTTGTTTTTCCTCATTAAATTTCAAGCTCCTTGAATCATCAGGGGAGGAGATCCTGTTATGGAAAATCAGCTATGCTGATGCTCTGCTAAGCCTTTGTAAGTCGTGTGAGCACATGCATCAATCTCACAGAAATGTCTTCCCTCTGCAGCTGTGCTGCAGGGACACTTCATCGCGACACTTCCAGTCTGTTCCAGACAGCACTGAGACTTCTGAAGCTCTGGGCCTTTCTTCTTCTATATACTAGTTTATCCTACGCTTTTCTTTGCCCAAAGGCCTCTTTCTGTCTTCATTTCACTCTTCCTTTCACATTCATTACAGCTATTTAAAGCAGGAATGACTTTATCAGTCACTTATATTGGATGATGGATTGATAATTGCAGTCTAAGCTCAGTCTCAAAGATATAACCTGGCTTTTAAGTGTTCATTTCATTTATATTTCTTTATCATCACCACACAATAAAAGACTATTCTTTATGCTAAAAGAAACTCCTGACTTTAACTACTTTGTAGGGATATTTCAGATGGTGATGCTAAAGAATAAGGAAAAAGAGGGGGAGATTAAAATAAAAAGGAAAGAAGGAAAACTGCAAGGTCAGAGAAAATACAGAAAAGGCTAAGAAGGCTTAACAAAAAATCAGGTAGCATGCCCAAGAGGTGCTAATGATGTCTGTTGAGTAATTGAATGAATGAACAAACAAATGGATAATACATTTAGAAAAGTTCTCCCCCCCCCTTACAACTACATAGCATGGTCATTATAGGCAGGAAATAAGTATGACTTATATTTTCATTCTGTGATACCTAGGATGTAATGCCCTTCTCACTACTAAGTGGAGGTATAATTGTTAAGTTCAGGTTGAGGAGCCATGTCTATATTTAGGAAATCCTAATAATGTATGTTTCAGACTCATAGATTGTCCATAAATACAACAAATAGGAAAGCCCTGAAAGTCATCCATTCACTTTTGTGCACTTCCTGGCTCTGTCATCTAACTGTGCCACCTCAGACACTCTTCTATTCCTTCTTCCTTGCTAAATTCTTACAATTTTTTTTAAACAATCTCGGTTTATGTTGTATGCAATCCTGAAGATTTCTGAAAGATTCTCAGAAGCCAAGAACAAGAGATAAAGATGTCCATACCATCTTCTGAAGCCTATCCCTTCCCTCCACTATAAACAGTCCCAGTTTTACCTGTTTCAGAGCTCTGAGTTCACCTCACCCCCTATGGTCTCTTTGTGTAGCCATGGATGACCTGGAAGTAGACCAGTGAGTCCTTGAACTCACAGAGATCTGCCTGACTCTGCCTCCCAAGTGCTGGGATTAAATGCATTCACCACTAGTGCCTGGCTCCTGAGTACACTTTTATTTGGTAAAGATAAAAGCTTGAACACAGATGCACTTTAACACTTATTTAATATATTTTGTCATGTAGTACATCACAATCAAATTTTCTTAAAGTTAGGAACCCTAAACAATACCATTTTTGAGCATTTTCTGGAGACTTTCCATAATTTTCATTAGATTGAAGATAAATGTACACATCTTAAATTATTATTATTAAATACATTATTATTAGTATTGGTGTATTACTGTGAGTGTATTTTTAAAGTAGTTGTAAAATTCTCAAACAATATCCCAAAATATTTATTGAACTGACTGCTATTAAACTTAGTTTCTGGAAAGAAAGAAGAGTTTTTCAATTAATGATCCTTCTATACTGTAATCTCAACACAAAAAAATCTCATATTAATGATTACAAGAGCAAAAACAGATTCTCAATGGTTGATAACTAAAATGGTCTCCCTGTCTTACAGAGATATTACAACCTAATACCCTGTGGATTCCAAAAAAGAAACAAACAAACAAAAAAAAAAACAACAACAACAAAAAAAACAGGTAGTACTGAACTTTATATGTATAAAGTACTTTCGATACATCTAGACTTAAAATTTTAATTTATAAACTACAAATTGTAAGAGATTGGTGATTAATAATTTAGTGAAAATTATAGAATTGTATTATAATAAAGCATTATGAACATTATTTCTCAGAAGACCTTTCTTGTGATAACGTGATATGATTCAATGTCTTCTAGCAAAATAAAATGGGATAATTTACATGATATTGCACCATATCATAAGCTACTGTGCTTGTATGTAATACAAATATTATAATACCTTCACAGCCAATCTGATCATGAAAGAAATACTAATCAACTAATGCTTAGTTCAATTGATACATTGAACAAAATGAAGATTCACACGTTTGTCAGGATGGAGCAGCGTGAGAATTCATCTTCTTCCTCATGATGTCATGCAAATGAAAATATATGAATACATTTTTTGAAAGATTTCACAAGTATTTTCAGATAGCAGTTGACTCCATACAATTATAACTATGGGAAGCAAAATTTCAGGCAAAGTATAACAACTACAGTGAGTTAGTTGGTTCATGAAAACATAAGGTCAAAGGTAATCATGTAGATAATGTCTAGTTCAATGATAACTATGTTCAAATAGTCAATACATTTAGCCTAAAATGATGTCTAAAGACAAAGAAATAGGAGGAGATAAATGATTGTATCACATGAATTCTAAATGTTTTCAGAATTGATTGATGTCTCATACTAGGAAAAAAATAAAGGCCAGTCCATGAGTAGCTTATGTAGGTGTGGACACATGTGGTCATGCTTAACATGGTTCAGGCAGATATTTCTGGTATATATCAAGCTTGTACCTTCTAGTTTATGCAACTCATTTTGGTCAATGTTTTATATGGATAGATTTAGGGCTAAGCATTTAATTGGAAGTCATTCCAGAGCTCCCTTTGCACATGATATAACTATCTCTAAGACTTATATGGTGACTACTTAAAAGCTGTGGATATCAGAGATCTCTGGTAACAATAATGAATGGATATTTGTCCAGAATGAATGAGAAATAAGCCACCGTAGTTTTAATATGTGTGGCTCCTCCAGCTGATCACCATTACCTAATAGATTATGTGAAAGGGTAGTTTATTTCCACTGCAGGAGAACATCCTTCCTTTCCTAAGCAAAATGCAAATGTGCAGAGATGAGGTCTCCTTCAAAGACTTAGACAACGGTGAAGGCATAGCCTTTTCCAAAAAGCAAGAAACAAGCAAAACTATGACTCGGACTCCCCAGGCTGTCATGGATATTTAAATACTTATTGGAAGATTGAACTAATGTATTTTAATTGCAAGGATATGCCTTTTATTCTGCCATCTTGAAGTTTTTAAATGGCATGTGTCATATTTGTTTAAAAGCAAGACCTAAGTTTAGAAATAATTTCTGTAATGTTTTTCACATGAATTAAAAAACTTTGAAATCTTTCCACAAAGACTTATTTTCAACTCTTTTTTTTCTTTTGTAACTTTGAAAGAAATGCATAAGAAAGAAAACAATTCTACAGAACTTCTCATCTCTCAATCCCATTTATGTTCTTCAGCTACATAGATGATATCCTACAGCCCCAACCCACCTCCAGGTAATTTTGATGTCACTTAGTATGTTTGCTATGAGAAGCTGATCTAATGGATGATTAATGGTTAAGTATATTCTAAGAATGTCAGAGGAATGTTCGTTCCAGAATATTCGACAAGGCTCATCTGTCCATTCAGCCCAGAGCATGCCTGTCAGATGAGTTACAGGTTTCACTTTCAGCTTCTACTTTTTGTTTCATTTTTTAAAATATATTTTTATTAATAAATTGTATTTAAATTAAAAGCAATCTTATTTTACATTTCAATTCCAGTTCCTTCTCCCTCCCATCCTCCCATGTCCCCCACCGACTCCCCCAATCCCATTCTCTATCCACTCCCCAGGGAGGGTGAGGCCTTCTATGAGGGATCATCAAAATCTTTCAAGTCATTTGGGTTATGGCCTAGGAAAAGGACAATCTTTCCATGGGAAATGGGCTCCCGAAGTCTGTTCTTGCACTAGATACATCCTGGTTCTACTCTAGAGGCTCCATAGATTGCCCAATTGCCCAGTTCTCCTTGCTGACACCCACGGTCATAGGGTCTGGTCTGGTCCTATGTTGGTTCCCCAGCTGTCAGACTGGGGTCCATAAATTCCCACTTCCTCAGGACACCTTTTTTTGTGGGTTTCCCCAGTATGGTCTTGACCCCTTTGTTCATCACTCCTCCATTTCTAAAACTGGATTTCAGGAGTTTGGCTCAGTGCTTAGTTGTGGATATCTGCTTCTGCTTCAATCAGCTACTGGATGAAGGCTCTAGGATGGCATTTAAGGTAGTCATCATTCTCATTATAAGGGAAGGATATTTAAGGTAGCCTCTCTACTTTTGCTTAGATTCCTAGTTAGGGTCATCTTTGTGGATCTCTGTACAATTCCCTAGTGCCAGATTTCTCTTTAAACCTATAATGGCTCCCTCTATTGGTGTATCTTTTTTTGCTCTCCTCTATTCATCTCCCCATTCAATCTTCCTGATCCCTCATGTTCTCCTCCCCCCTTCTATTCTCTCCTTCTCTATTTCCTAACCCCTCTTCCACCATGCTCCCAATTTGTACAGGGGCTCTTATCCCTTTCCTCTTCTCCAGAGGACTGTGTCTATCTCTCTTACGGACCTCCTTGTTTCCTAGCTTCTCTGGAGGTGTGGATTATTGTCTGATAAACTATGTTCTATGTCTAATATCTGTATATGGAGTGAGTACATACCATGTTTGTCTTCCTGTGACTGGATTATGTCACTTAGGATGGTTTCTTCTAGTTCCATCCATTTGCCTGCAAATTTAAAGAATATTTCCCCCCCTCTGACTAGTACTCCATTGTGTAAATGTACCACATTTTCTCTATCCAATATTTGGCTGAGGGGCATCTAGCTTGATTCCAGGATCTGGCTATTACTGATAATGCTGCTATGCACAGAGTTGAGCAGATGTCCTTGATGCATGAATGTGCATCCTTTGGGTATATGCCTAAGAGTGGAATTGTTGGATCTTGAGGTAGACTGATTTCCATTTTCCTAAAAAAACTGCCATACTGATTTTCAAAGTGGCTGCACAAGTTTGAACTCCTACCAGCAGTGGAGGAGAGTTCCCCTTCCTCCACATCGTCTCCAGCATACTGTCCTTGGTGTTTCTCATTATAGCATTTCTGACATGTGTAAGATAGTATCTCACAATTGTTTTGATTTGTGTTTCCCTGGTGGCTAAGGATGTTAATCAATTTCTTAAGTGTCTTTTCACCATTTTAGATTCCTCTATTGAGAATTCTCTGTTTAGTTCTGTACCCCAATTTCTAATTGAATTATTTGGTGCTTTGATAACTAGCTTCTTGAGTTCTTTGTGTATTTGGAATATCAGCCCTCTGTCAGATGTAGAGTTGGTGAATATCTTTTCCCATTCTGTGGGCTGATGTTTTGTCTTGTTGACTGTCTTTAGCCTTACAGAAGCTTCTCAGTTTCAGGAGGTCCCATTTATTAATTATCAATCTTAGTTTCTGTGATACTGGTATTACCTTCAGGAATTGGTCTCCTGTACCAATTTGTTCAAGGGTACCTCCCACTTTCTCTTCTGAGCGATTCATTGTAGCTGGATTTATGCTGAGGATTTTGATCCATTTGGACTTAAGTTTTGTGTATGGAGATAAATAGGGATTCATCTGCAATCTTCTACATTTCATCATCCAGTTATGCCAGCACCATTTGTTGAAGATGCTTTCTTTTTCCATTGTATAGTTTTAACTTCTTTGTCAATAATCAGATGTTTGTACATATATGGGTTAATATCAGTCTTCAATTCAATTCCGTTGGTCGACCTGTCCATTTTTGTGCCAATACCAAGCAATTTTCATTACTGTAGCTCTATAGTAAAGTGTGAAGTCAGGAATTGTGATGCCTTAGAAGTTCTTTTCTTGTACAGGGTTGTTTTGGCTATACTAGGTTTTTTGTTTTCCCACATGAAGTTGAGTATTGTCCTTATAATGCCTATGAAGACTTGTGCTTGGATTTTTATGGGGATTGCATTGAATCTATAGATTGCTTTTAAACAAGATTGCCCTTTTTACTATGTTGATCAGACCTATCCAAGAGCATGGGAGATCTTTCCATTTTCTCGTATTTAATTTCTTTCTTTAATGACTCAAAGTTCTTATTATACTGTCTGAGGTCCCTTAGACTGTTCAGTCCTTCTAGCTGAGACCCATGTTCAGGTGGTCTGAGTCAGTCCCATGCTGCACGCTGGATTCCCAGTTATCAGTCTGGGGACCCATTAGCTCCTCCTTGTTCAGGTCAGCTATCTCTATGTGTTTCTGCAACCTGGTCTTGTCCTCTCTGATTTGCCAATATTTTATTGAGTATTTTTGCATCAATGTTCATGAGGGTGATTTGTCTATGGTTCTCTTTCTTTGTTATGTCTTTGTGTGAACTGGGTACTAAGGTAATTGTAGCCTCTTAAAAAGAGTTGGGTAATGAGCCTTCTGCTTCTATTGTGTGAAACAATTTGAGGAGTATTGGTAATAGCTCTTCTTTAAAGTTCTGGTAGAATTCTGCTCTAAAACCGTCTAGCCCTGGGCTTTGTTTGGTTAAGAGACTTTTGATGACTGTTTCTATTTCATTAGGGGTTGTAGGTCTATTTAAATTACTTATCTGTTCTTGATTTAATTTTGGTGACATCCAGAAAATTGTCCATTTCCTATAAATTTTCCAATTTTGTGGAGTACATGTTTATTGTTATAGCCCCCTTTTCATTTCTGATTCTGTTGATTTGCATGTTCTCTCTTTGCCTTTTGGTTAGGATGGATAAAGGTTTGTCTATTTTGTTGATTTTCTCAAAAACCAACTCTTTGTTTGATCAATTCTTTGTATTGTTTTCTTTGTTTCTTCTTTATTGATTTCATCCCTCAATATGATTATTTCCTGCCATCTACTCCTGCTGGGTGAGTTTGCTTCTTTTTGTTATAGAGTTTTCAGGTGTTTTGTTAATTCTCTAGTGTGGCTATTCTCCAGTTTCTTCATGTGGGCAATTAGTGATATGAACTTTCCTCTTAGCACTGCTTTTAGAGTGTTCCATGGGTTTGGGTATGTTGTGCCTTCATTTTTATTGAATTCCAGGAGTCTTTATATTTTTTTTCTTTATTTCTTCTTTTACCCAGGAGTGGTGCAGTTGAACATTGTTCAATTTCCATGAGTTTGTAGGATTTCTATAATTTGTGTTATTGCTGAATTCTAATTTTAAGGCATGGCTTATGATAAGATACAGGGGGTTATTCCATTTTTTTTTTATCTGTTGAGGTTTGCTTTATTCCTGAGTATGTGTTTGATTTTAGAGAAGGTTCCATGTAGTGCTGAGAAGAAGGTATATTCTTTTGTGTTTGGATCAATGTCCTGTAGATGTCTATTAAGCCCAATTGGATCATAACTTCTGTTAGTTCCTTTGTTTCTTTGTTAAGTTTCTGTTTGGTAGTACTGTCCAGTGGTGAGAGTGGGGTATTGAAGTCTCCCACTACAAGTGTGTGGTTTAATGTGTGATTTGAGTTTTAGTAATGTTTCTTTTAAGAATGTGGGTGCCTTTGTATTTGGTGCATAGATGTTCAGAATTGAGACTTCACCTGATGTTTTTTTTTCCTGTGGTGAATATGAAATGACCTTCTCCATCTCCTTTGATTTATTTTAGTTTGAAGTCTAATTTGTTAGATATTAGGATAGTTATACCAACTTGCAGGTTAGGCTCATTTGATTGGAAAATCTTTTTCCAACTCGTAACTCTGAGGTAATGTCTGTCTTTGATGTTGAGGTGTGTTTCTTATATACAGTAGGCAGATGGATTCTGTCTTCATATCCATTGTGTTAGCCTGTGTCCTTTTACAGGTGAGTTAAGACCATTGATGTTGAGAGATATTAATGGCCATTGATTGTTGATTCTTGTTTGTTTTGGATTTGGTTTTGGTGGTGGTATTATGTATGAATTATTTCCCCCCCTTTCTGGCTTTTGGTAAAGTGGGATTATCTATTGCCTATGTTTTTGTGAGTTTAGTTAACGCCATTTTGTTGGAGTTTTCCTTTGAGAACTTCTGTAGGGCTGGATTTGTTGATATGCATCGTGTAAATCTGGTTTTGTCATGGAATATCTTGTTTTCTCCATCTATAGTGATTGAGAGTTTTGCTGGGTATAGGTAGTTTGGGATGGCATCCTAGTATCCATGGTCTCTTCTGGCTTTCAGAGTTTCCATGGAGAAGACCAGTGTAATAGGTATAATTCTGATAGGTCTCCCTTTTTTTTTTTTTTTTTTTTTTTTTTTTTTTTTTGGTCTAGTCTGGTGTTCGGTAAGCTTCTTGTATTTTTCATAGACATCTGTTATTCTTAGGTTTGGTCTTTTCACGGTGTCCCATATTTCCTGAATATTTTGTGTTAAGGATTTGTTGGATTGATGATTTTCTTTAGTGATCCATTTCCTCTGGTTTATCTTCAGCTCCTTAGATTCTCTCTTTGATCTCTTGTATTCTGTTGGTCATGCTTGCATCTATAATTCCTGATCATTTACCTGGGTTTTCTATTTCCAGCATTCCCTCAGTTTGTGTTTTCTTTATTGTCTCTATTTTAGTTTTCAAGTCTTGAACTGTTTGAATTGTGTCCTTCATTTCTTTGATTGTTTTTATCTTAGCTTTCTGTAAGAGATTTGTTGATTTCTTGCATTTTTTTCTTCAATTTCTTTAAGGGATTTCTCATATCCTCTTTGAGGGCCTCTATCATTTTCTATGAAGTTGTTTTTAAGCTCATTCTCTTATGCTTCATCTAAGTTGGGATGTTCAGGTCTAGCTGGTGTAGAGTCCCTAGGCTCTGTTTGTGTCATATAAGCCTTTCTGTTTTTTTTTTTTTTTTTTTTTTTTTTTTTTTGATGTGTTCTTATACTTCCATCTACAAATCTCCTCTTCCAGTGGGTACAGGTGGGGTCTCTCCATCTCCTCCCTATGGGATGGTGAAGGGGCAAGGCAGGAATGATGGCCGATGGTGGATGTTTTGTTCTGCCTCAAGGTCCCTCTGGGGGATTCCCTGCTTCTACTTTTGTAGCAGAAGTAATTCCACCCATGTTCAGCTCATGTTTGAATATGTTCCTTAAAAGGGGGCAGGGAGTTAGGCCTGGTGCAGAGGCTGGAGGATGGACTGCCCGCTGCTGGAATGCACTAGATGGCTGCTGACTGACTACTTGATATTCTGCACAGGAAGCCAGGTGACCCCGAGCCACTGCCCACATCTGTCAAGGAGGCCTTGCACTCTGTGGCAGAGCGGATCTAACAGCAGCACCACTTTTTCTTCTCCTCGTTCCTTTGGCTACCAAGGCAACCACATGGAGCTGGTGACACAGAAGTCAGACACTGTTCTCTCCGATGGTCAACGCTTCAACTGGGGCCGCCTGGTGTTGCTCTCGACCTTTGCAGGGACAATTCTGAGTCAAGGCCCGAGAAATGGTCTGAAGTGGACCAAGACTGCCAATTCATAAGTGGTCACGATGGCTGGGATGGCTTTTGCCACTTCTTTGAGAGCCCCTTACCACTCAAGTTTTGGATCAGACTGCTGATCAAGACTTTTCTGTCCTGCATTATTGCGACGGCCATCCTGATAACTGGAAAAGATTATAAGTTTTAAAATGTTTACGATTTTAAATGACAGAATAAGAGCTGAAAAATCTCCTGCTTAGAGACATTTTTACCTGCATGCTACATGAGTTCTGGTATTGTGATGGAGCCAGCATTTGGAAGGGGCCCTAGTGGCTCTTCAGGGAGTGAGGAAATGGTGTTATGGGTACATCACTCCAAAGAACTTCAGAAGAAACTGCATCTTCACATGAGATGTACTGTTGTCTGATCTGGCTGTAAGTACACCAGAACCTCCCCATCTGTTCTGGGGTTCTTGAGTTGCTGTTCTGTACCCAGGGTTCCAGGCCAGAGGATCAATCCTAAAGCACCAAAATCGCAGAGCACCAAGGAATTCAATAGGAAACCCTAAGGACTCCTTGGAAACCTAAATGTTTCTGTGCCAAATTCCCAGGATGTCTGAATTTATAGTGTCCCCCTCTAATAAAGTTTTAAGTAACCTCAAATTTTTAATAAATGTATATACATTTTTAAAAAGAAAAGTATATGCGAAGTAAATCAGGATGGGTTTCCCCCAAAGGGGGAGGGATAAAGGCATATAAAACTTATGCATGATCCCATTAATATTGATCATAAAGCCTTCTTTTTCTTCTATTTTATACTTCTTCTCCATCACTTATTCTTACTAGGAAAGATGTCTGCAATAGTCTTGTTGCCACCCTTCAATTAATCAAGTGATCACTACAATTTTAATTTCTTTTATAAAATAGAATGGAATAAATGATTTATTTGATTGGTATTGCTTAGAATTTTAAAATACAAATGTCAAGTATTATGTATATTTTACAGACTCAAGGAGTATGGTAGTTAGACATAATTATACATAATTACTCAATAAACTTTTATAATTTTTCTACTTATTTTTAAAAGTAAAATTCTTGAAACAACAGTGACAAAATATAGCTTTATTTTCAAGCTAAAGTGTATTTACATCTTTAAAAATTCTTTTATTTTTGAGATCATAATATAATTACATTATTTTCTATTTCTTTTCCTCTCTCTAAACCTTCCCATATACTGCTCAAAACTCCTGAACCTAAGGCTCAGGCATCATTGCAGAAGAAGGGGAGGAAAGACTGTAAGATTCAGAAGAACAGGGAGTTTGCTGTGAGATTGTGTCTCATAGGAATTTTAAACATATAAAGACTGTCTAAACATGAACTGAACAAGGACAACACCAATAGAGATGCTAGAGGATGATGAAAATCCCAGGAAGCCTCAATCCTGTAGCAACCAAGGAATGCTAGAAGTGGGGAAAATATGGTCTTCCTCAGGGAAGAAAACACCAACTAGCTATCAAATCAAAATGGTCATTCCCTGAAAACAAACTTACAAGTAACATTATACAGACTGTATAATGTTAATCTGTATAATAGGGATATTTACCTATGGATGTATACATAATATATAACAGCAATTAATGAACTAAGAGGCAGTGAATTTGAAAGAGAACAAGGAGGTGTATTTTCCATCTTTAACATGAAGATTTATGAACTGACATCTTAATAGTTGAGGTTCACAACAGTCTAAAAATGATGGTTGATTATAAACACAATGTTTCGCTATAGTTCATTAATAGTAATTATTTGTGTGTTATTAGTTGGTGTGTTGAAAAGGCAGATACTTTGTTTTGTGAGTGACAACAATGCACTGGCAACACTTGGATGCCCATGGAAACTCAGTAGTGACGCTTGCTTGCTTCCTGGTTGCTATGTTAATGAATAAGTTAGTGATACTCTTACTATTATCGTTAGAAAAATGTTTCTGATACTAGAACAGGTATTGTGATCTAGTTTAAAGAATAAAGTGAAAGATAGGATCTTTCAAAGTTTGGTGATACTGTTATTTGTGTGAATAATATTAATTTATGGGTTTCTCTTCGAAACCATATGGTTTGATAAGGTTTTGGTACCAAGAATCAAACTTTTTGAAGAATATGAGGTCTGAATAGCAACAATAACATCACAAAAAATCATTTGATTAATATTTATTTGTATATATGTATATATGTGTGTGGGGGAGATAGAGTGAAGGAGAGAGAGAGAGAGAGAGAGAGAGAGAGAGAGAGAGAGAGAGAGAGACATACCACTGCCCTGACATGAAGGTCAGAGGACACTCCTTCCACCATGTCTGTCCCATAGATCAAACTTCAGTCATCAGCTTTTGTGGAACATGCCTTTACTCACCGAGCCACCTTGCCATCCCTGGACTTTTTTAAAGCATGATGAGTCAGTGTGTTCACATGCTAAAAATGCTCACCACCATCATCCTCAGCATTCAGGGCTAGCTCTTCACTGTTGTAACTGGGAAAAGACATTGTCATGTCCTCTGTTATGTTCAGGAAAAAGAATATAAGTGTGTTGCAAGCAGCTGTAGTAGTCAGAGAACTAAAAGAACACCAAGTAAGTATAAGAATTTTTCATATGGAAGAATATTATGTGTGAAACAGAATCAGCTTGGATTTATAAAGTGAGCAAGAGGCAATCAAAGAAATGGTAGGTATGAACATTCAAAGTTAATTATGATTATCCTTTGAAGTTAATTATGATGATTTTTCACCATTTATTAAATTCTTGGTATGAAACATCTTAAACAATGCACTTTTTCCCCCTTGTGTTAGAATTTACTATATAGCCTGCAACTCTCATTTCTCCTTTTTTAGCTTCTGGGGTAACATGATTAGGGCCATGTAACCCATCCTGAGCTAGCACTTTCATTTTTAATGGACTATTAGCCACATTTGGTAAAAGAGGACACAGAAGTGCAAAAACATTTCCTTTCATATGGGGTTTGTGGATTCTAGATTTACATAGTTATCTAAAGTCATATATATGTACATATACATATATACACGTGTGTGTGTATGTATGTATGTATAAAAGTGAGTAGGATAGATGTCAAAATGTTCAAAGTACGTGATTTACTTGAAGGAGGTAGACTGTCATTATGGAATCTAGCACTATATAAAATGAATATACGCTAGTAAAAAGTAAAGCTCTTCTCTGTGAGAAAGAACAAAACAAAAATCAGTCCTTGGATGTGTTAAATGCTTCTATGTTTTCCTTCAGTATTATTTCTAAATATGATTGGAGGGTTGGATAAGCAGCCAATGGGAAAAGGGAGTCTAAGAACTCAGACAACCATGCTTTTTAGACAGACAAAACAAACAAAACATAAAACAAAAACAACAAAACCTTGTTGTAGGAAATAGATTTGCCCAGGACCAATCTGCAGTGAACCAAATGAAACCCTACCTTCCTCATTCAGCTTCACACTCTCTAAAAAGGAACTTGGTCACTGACTGGAGACCACAGGTTAAAATCAAATTCGAGTAGCGTCATTCTTTCTCTTAAGGGGACCACCAGTGGGAACTTCTCCAGAGCCAGCAGTTGGTGAGGTCAGAAGCACCACCAGCTCCAAGCAAAGGTAGAATCTTACCATGTTATGGGAAGTTCCACGGTAACAAAGGTGAAGCCTAGACCGGGCTACATGTGCCACGAGCTTCATGTGCCACGAGCTTTATGTGCCACAAGCTTTCCTGCAGAAGACAGAACGAGCTCTTCATCTGCGGACTCATACATGTACATATATACAAGTATGCTCACAGCAGCAATGCTTGGCTTGGATGGCTCCACAAAGGGCATTTGACTTTACAAGGCTGTAAATGTGTGTCCATAGGGCCTTTATACTGTTTACCTCAGTACAGTACTCAACAGAAAGTCAACACTTCAGTGCAAACAGGTTTGGGCTTTTGAATCATTTTGATCAAGCTGCTTTAAGCTCTTATGTCCAATAGGTGAGTATTAAATACATTTTTAAACTTATTGTAAGTTTACAATAAGTTAACTAGGACATGATACCATTATAAATAAAAAAAAATCATGAGTTTTCAGGTTAAGCTT
Organism: Phodopus roborovskii; assembly: GCF_943737965.1. Classification (NCBI taxonomy): domain Eukaryota; kingdom Metazoa; phylum Chordata; class Mammalia; order Rodentia; family Cricetidae; genus Phodopus; species Phodopus roborovskii. Next base: position 48,021 of record NW_026125219.1, on the reverse strand, counting down.
TTTGGTACAGTCATATTAAATCTAGCTATATAATCACCCTGTGAATGTGTTGAAAAGAAATTGTGCCACATGAAGAGATTCCTTAAAACTACCTGGAGAAATACATGGCATTTTGTTGTGAACGTTGTTTCTACTTCTAAGTACAAGCTCCACTGTCTGTATCTAGCTCCTAGCCATCTGTTGGAAGGAACTCTCCATAAAGGATGTTCAGTATCCCAAACATTCAGGTTTTAGATGTAGAGGATTTAGACTGAAGTAGCAATTTTCCCTCAGGAACAAACATGTCTTAAGGATTATAACCTCATATTCTCTTTCCAGTGTATGCCTCTTGCAGCTTGTGGTAAAATTTAATTTTGTGGATAAAAAATGAATTGCCTAAGGAATGTGGTTCAAGAAGGATGAGCTTCCAGATGACATTCTGGATACACTCAGCAAGGCCACAGTGTATACAATATTTACACTAGCTTGCCTGATGGCCACCTCTGTCTTCTTGGAAGAGAAGCTGGGTGAGCATAGTTAGGTATGGATCAAATGGCCTTCCTTGGGGCAAATCTCCCTGCTCCAGTTGATGGACTACAGAGGGAACATTCTTCTTTTTAAAGATTCCCAGCCTTCCTAGTTAGTTTTATTTCTGCCAAATTGCACACAAATGTTCCCTTGAAGCCAGACAATTCTCAGACTCTAGTGCTTCGTGTTGATTTCTCCTGGTTAGGGTTCCACACTGGACCTGGTGCCCACACAGCATTGCAATGGGGGAAATTGCCTAATAAATCATAGCACTCATAGACTCTATACATAAATATAGTTTTTCTGCATAGCTTCTGCATGTACAAAATGCATTGAGGACTGATTCTCTATGAGCAATTGTGCAATTTTATGCATTTGCAAGAACTCAGATCTTTAATAAATCAAACTTTTGGAGTCCTTGGAGTGTTTTTCTTTCTACCAAGGTCTGAATATTTTATATGGTTTGTGGTCATTTGTTTTTTCTTAACATTCTGGTTGGTTCTCAATTTACTTGGAAATGTTGGCTGCAGACTTATAATTTCTGCTACAGCTGAAATTTCCATTCACATCAATTTTATAGCTCTCTGGTGTTGTGCACAGAGGCGAGAACAGACATTTTATTCCAACTCAACCAAATTCATTGAGAGTCAGAATCTTAAGATAATAGTCATGATTCAGATATTACAACTAACCCCATTGATTTGCCCAGAGTCTGATGCTGGCCTCATATGAATAATATTCTCCAGTCCATCATCAGGATGTCTGGGAATACACAGACTCCTGTTCCACATGGCAACACAAACGTTATCCCTCATAGCTGAAGCCAAATCTTTAGGACAATCATATCCTTTGTGGAAAATGAAAAATCCACAAAAACATGGCCATCTTAATAATTATGGTTGAGGAAACAGAAGTTTTAGGGCTCAGAACTGATGCAGAAATGTCATTGAGCTATAGACATGTTTATGAAGAAAACAATGCAGTAACACTCTATTGCCTAGGAAGGTTTAAAGTGGTTTTAAAGAAATTTAGTCATTGTGTTTTAAAAGCACAATCTCAGGAGGATGGCAAGAACCCAAAAGTCATTTAAGGACAGCTGACATAAGGCATGACTTGCCTAATGTCACAGAACAAGGCAATGAATACTCAGCACTCAAGTTATTGTATATAATCCAGGTCACGCTAAAAGTACAGCTAATTATTATGCATGAACGGGTATTTTAAGTTAAGTTAATTCCACAGAGAAAATAAACCTTCAGAGGAGTTGAAGGAGGGGAATTAGCAATATTTGAGCACTTGTATAGGACCCCTGCCTTACCTTCATGGAAATCAAGTCAATGTGAAGAACTGTTTTACAAATGAGCCTCTGAAACAAGAAGTGAGACAGCAAACTCATCCCCACTAAGGTGCATTGTTCCTGCTCCGTAGTTATCTCCTTGAACTCAGAGTCACAAGTTTAAGTTTGGGTTTTTAAACCAAATTTGGGAAACTTTCCTATGGGATCATTGCCACTGTGAACTCAACCATCCTTATTTTAGAAGGGAATGTCACATAACAATTCCCCTTTACAAGAGTCTGTGCCATGCTTATAACCAGACATTAAGCTAAGGAACAGGAAACACACACATGGACTATAAAAATCATCCCTGGTCTTCTGAAAGTTTGGAATCTACATGAAAGGCAAAAGATGACCACATAACGAGAAATTCATAACTCAGTACTATTTGTCATTCCTTCCATGCTTTTACTCATTATCTCACTTACACTTGGGAAAACTAATTTTTCTAAATTATAATCTATATTTGAATGAATTTTAAGTTTTCGTATGCCAAAATGCGTGTAGTGGGACATTTACCAGTTCATCTACGTAAATGTTCATTTTGTCATTAGTAAGTTGTATTGTGTGTCACATCATTCATTTGGGAACTCTTGTTTTCCCTAACCGATCTCTACTTCTCTAGTTCTCTACTTCTCACCTATTTTAGGATGAATGTAATCATACAACAAATTTTCCTTAAAATTAATTTTTTTATGTATAGATTTAAAGTATGCAGCATGCTGTTGTTATATGCTTCAAAACAGCTACTGATGGAAAATTGGGAAACAGGCTTCCCCATCCACACCCTGCCATGGTTATAATTTTAGCAAAAATTCTGGATACACTTTGTATAGTGTTCATGTTGTACTTTCCTCATACCTTTTGGTATACATATATATGCTTTGTACCTTCAAGCTATATCATCCCATTTGCTTCATGTGTTCTTTCCTCTCCTCCTTCCCCCTCCATATCTCTATAAAAGTTAAGACCTTATAATTATATGAATTGAGTTAGAGTGATTTCATTTTCTGTGAGCATATTCCCAGAAGAGAGACTGCTGAGGGATATGGTGACTAGTTTTAAATTATTGAGGAACCTCCATATTGTTTCTGTAATGACTCCACCAGTTTCCATTCCCAGAAACTGTTTTAAGAGTTTCATTTCTTCCAGTTCTTTTGTGCCAACATTCCTGCCATACTGATAACACCTATCTCAAGGTATGAGACGCTATCTCAGGGTGGCATTTGTCTATAGCCCCTGATGATTAGTGACACCTTCTCACTTACCTAATGATCATTTATACCTTTTATTTGGATGCATCAAATCATTGCCCATTAAAAACCAGGCTTTATGTTTTCTTATGAACAATTTAAGAGAACAAAACAGCATTTCATGAATCTGGATACTAACAAACACTAGCTTCTTTTCAGGTACAAGAGTTAGAGATATTTTGCTCCCGGCATGTAGGTTGCCTTTTGATTTTGTGGATTGTTTTGCTGTATAGCTTGACATAATCTTTACTATTATTTTTGTATCCTCTGATTTTGGTATAATAAATAGGAAATGCCAAGGTCAATGTCAACAAGATTTCACTAAATGTTTCTTCATGTGAGTGCTATGGAATTAATCATTAATGATGAGGGGTTTTTAATCCACTTTAATTTCTTTTGATATACAAGGGTCCATCTCATTCTCAAAAAGAAATTCTTTTGCCACTGCCTCTTCTGTTTACTCTTGTGAACATTAGCCTACTGTAAGTACTGCAGCCACTTCTTGTCTCTTTGTTCTGTGCCATAGGTTTATGAGGGTTTTAGTGACATAGTGTTTTGATTAATACAACCATGTAGTATAAACTTGTATTTCTAACAGCAGGTTTTGTTTCATAGTATCTTAACATTTCATACAATTTTGTGATTATTTTTTTATTCACATTGCTTTGAAGAATTCAATTGGAATTTTATAGGGATTGTGCTGTATTTATGCTTCTTTTGATAGTATGACATTTTAACAATAGCACTTCAGACCAATGACCATGGAGTCTCTCCATTTTCTGTCCTTGTCTTTAATTTCACAATATGTTTATAGCTGTCACTTTACAATTATTTCACCTATTTAGCTAAATTTATTCTCAAATGTTTTATGCAGTTATAAATGAGATTTTATTTTATTTTTGTTTTTTTCAAGAAAGAGTTTTTCTGTATATCCCTCGCTGTCCTGGAGTTTGCTCTGTAGACCAGGCTGGCCTTGAACTCAGAGATTCACCTGCCTTTGCCTCCCTAAGACTGTGGTTAAAGGCATGCACCACTATTCATGTGCCACTACCTTCTGGCTGTAATTTTTATTATACTAGTTTTTGTGTTTTGTCATGTTTTTGTGTTTTTTTTTTTTCATTTTTTCTTCTTTTTTTCTTTTAAATTTTATTTAATTTAGAAACAATTTTACTTTACATATCAATCCGGTTCCCTCTCCCTTGTATCCTCCCATGCCCCCCATCAACCCTTCCATCACAACCCCATTCATTCCCCAGGGAGGGTGAGGCCTTCCATGGTGGATAATCAAAATCTGTCAAGTCCTTTAGGGGACGGTCTAAGCCCTCCTCCATATATCTAGGCTGAGAAAGTATCCCTCCATGGGGAATGGGCTCCCAAAGTCCATTTGTGCACTAGGGATAAATACTGGTTCCACTGTCAGAAATCCCACAGACTGCCCAGGCCTCCTAACTGGCACCCACATTCAGAGGGCTTGGTTGAATCCAATGCTGGTTCTGCAGCTTTATGACTGGAGTCCATGTGCTCTCACTTGGTAAGACCAGCTGTTTCTGTGGGTTCCTCCAGAAAGGTCTTGACCCCTTTGCTCATCCCTTCTCCCTCTCTACAACTCAATTCCAGGAGTTTGGCTCAATGCTTAACTGTGGGTCTCTGCTTCTACTTCCATCAGCTACTGGATGGAGGCTCTAGGATGACATTTAAGGTAGTCACCAATCTCCGTTATGGGGAAAGGCATTTAAGGTAGCCTCTCTGCTATTGTGTATATTCTTAGTTAGGGTCATCCTTGTGGATCTCTGAACATTTCCCTAGTGCCATATTTCTCTTTAAACCTATAATGGCTCCCTTTATTATGGTATCTCTTTTCTTGCTCTCCTTTATTCTTCTCCTGACTCATTCTTCCTTAGCCATTAGGGAATTGCAAATCAAAACCAATCTGAGATACCATCTTACACCTGCCAGAATGGCTAAAATAAAAAACACCAGTGACAGTCTATGCTGAAGAGGATGTGGAGAAAAAGAAATAACACTCCATTCCTGGTAGGAGTGCAAACTTGTGCTGCCACTTTGGAAATCAGTATGGTGGAGTCTCAGGAAAATAGGAATCAGTCTACCTCAAGATCCAGCAATTCCAATGATGGGAGATGTCATTTTGTAAATATGTTTCTCATATTGGTTAATGAATAAAGCACTGTTGGCCAATAGGAAAGCAAGATAGGTGAGACAAGGAGGAGAGAAGTAGTAGAGAGGAGATTCAAGATGTAGGACCAAGAGAGAACAGAGGTCCCAATCCTCTCTCTGGTAAAATAAGGCCACGTGGAAACACTTAGATTGGTAGAAATGGGTTAATATTTAAGACAGAGCTAGCCAATAAGAAACTAGTAACAGGCTAACAGCATAATATCTAATGTAATGTCTCTGTGTGTTATTTGGGGCTGGAGCGGCTCTGGGACCAGGCTGGTGGGAAAACCTGCTCCTAAAAAAATGGTGCCAGCAATGTGGCTACTAAGAACTTCTTAAAACTTGACAAAAGCTTAAAAGGGTTTTTTAGAAACAAAACAGCAGAGACAAACAAGGCTACCTAGTAGCAGCATTTTCCTCAGTTGGGCTCTGTTTTGCTAGAGAGAAACAAAAATTTACACGGATCCTTTAAGGGAGTTTAAGGGAGGTTTCCTGACTCAGCATAGGGGAGGGGGGAGGGTGTCGGGGAATCCACCAGCAAGACTTTTAAAGAGCTCTGCTAACAACTAAATGGTGTGTACAAGAGCTAAAAATGGTAGTGACCACATCTCTAAGCTGGCAGCATGCTGCTGATGGCAGCGTAGACCAAGACAATGAACATAGCTCTCAGTTCTGGTGGTAAAAGTACCCGCTGCCATCTTGGATAGACAATGGCTAAAATAGCTATGGCTTTCATTTTAGCATTGTTGTTGTTTACCAGATACAAGACTCATGGCCAGAAAAAGATAAATATTTACAGTAAAGACAGATTCAGATAAAGAAAAACCTGTAAAGATTTACAATGTGTTTTAAAATATACATAGACTTGGGAGAAAAAGAGAAACAGGATAAAATAATTTAAAAGAAAATAATAAAAAGAAAGAGAGTAACTGGGTGTGGTGGCACACACCTTTAATTCCAACACTCCGGAGGCAGAGGTAAACAGATCTCTGTGATTTCAAAGTGAACCTGGTATACAGAGTTAATTCCAGGACAGGCAAAAGTTACACAGAGAAGTCCTGTCTCAAAATGAAAAAATAAAAGTTAAAAAAAAAAGTGGCAGATTCTCAGGAAAATGGGAATCAGTCTACCTCAAGATCCAGCAATTCCACTCTTGGGCTTATACCCAAATGATGCACATTGATACAACAAGGACATATGTTCAACTAGATTCATAGCAGCATTATTTGTAATAGCCAGAATCTGGATGCCCCTCAACCAAAGAATGGATGGAGAAAATGTGGTACATTTACACAATGGATATTACTCAGAGGAAAAAAGAAAAACAAAGAAATCTTGAAGTTCAAAGGCAAATGGATGGAACTAGAAGAAACCATCCAGTCACAAAAAGACAAGCATGGTACTACTCACTCATATAAGGATATTAGACATAGAGCAAAGGACTACCAGCCTACAAACTACACCTCCAGAGAAGCTAGGAAACGAGAATGACTTAAGAGAAACACACATAGTCCCTGGAGAAGGGGAAAGGGGCAAGAGCTCCTGAGCAAATTGGGAGCATTGTGGGGGAGGAGGTAGGTAGGAAACAGAAAGGGAGAAGAAGATGGGGGAGGAGAACATGAGGGATCAGAAAGTGTATATTGATCTTATCTCCTGCAACTTTATTGAATTCATTCTTTAGTTTTATAATCTCCTGATTAAATCATTGGGGCTTTGTACAGAGAGGAACACATCACCTGCAAATCAAGATAAATTTACTTCTTCATGATGATTTACATACTGTTGGTGTATAATATTTTGCTTGTTTTGTCTTGATATTATTTCTAGTACTATGGTGAATAGAGATGACAAAAATTCCCTGCTTTGTACATTTCAGAGGAGAAGTTTTCAGTCTCTTCTCAATGGTTATCATGCTGATTACCGAGTTTTGTGATTGGCTGTACTATGGAAACTTTATAAAGAAATACTTTTTATGTTATATTTTTCTTTCTGTACCACATGCGTTCTTGGTGGAATTCAGAAGAGGGTTTTTTAAGCACTTGGGATTAAAATTATGAATGGTTGTGAACCACTATTGGTTGCTGGGGAAGTAAACCTCTGTCCCTCGTAATAACAGCAAGTTGTCCTTTTGTGTGCGGTGCCTCTTCACCTCTCCAGCTATTGATAAATACTTGAGACAAGTTCTTATCATGTAGCCCCAGCTGGCTTCGAACTCAGTGAGATCTGTCTGCCCTCTGTCTCCTAAGTACTGGTGCCTGGCACCACTGAGATTTATTTTTGCAATAACTGTTACAGAGTTTTCTCTAATTTTTTTTTGGGGGGGAGCATTTTGAAATGCTCATGTAATTTTTGGCTTTTGTCTCACTGTGTAATTTATCATGTTGATTAGTTTGCATTTGCTGAACCAGACTCATGTGCCAGTGATAAATCTCACTTCACTGTGGTGTGTAATCATTGTTATATGCTTTAAATTTTAATTTGCCTATATTTTGATATGTTTTCCCAATTGTCACAGGTATTGAGTTGAAGTTTTGTTTTTCTGTGGTATCTTTGGTGTATTAATTAAGGTAATACTGGATTCATTAAACATATTAAGAAGTATACTGTTCCTTCAATTTCTATTTATTGGAAGGTTTGAAAAAATATTAGTATTAGCAGCTCTGAAGCCATCTGGTTTTGACCTTTGTATTTCTGTGAATTTTATATTAATACTTGAAACTCTATTTGAGTTCAATGTCTAATCCATTTGCATTTGACACATTCAGAGAAAATACTCCATTATCTATCCCTATCTTGGTGAGTTCAAGGTCTTGTACCTAATTTACTTTCTATTCTAATATGCATTGGCAACTCTAAATTACCTTTCTTTTCTGAGTCTGATAAACAAAGAACGCTATAACTATAACTATCTAGTCTTCAACCTCCTCAGAGATGCTGAGAAGGAAATAAGCTTGCAGGAAGTGCGAGTAAGCAGCTTTCAAAAAAAATAATGTGAGAAAATGACAAAAACTTTGGACATTCACCCAAGGTTCCTCTTGGGACATTCATCTTCAGCCTACAGGCCTAGCATATCTGACAGACTTTTCTATGAAGCAAGATTTCTGAACGACTGTTCCACCTTATGTTGGCAAGGTTTTGCAGTCACTCTCTTTTGTGTTCTGTTTGTTTCATTTAGTCAGCCTACTGTCAGCAGTCAGCACAAGGGCACGTTCTTGTCCAGTGGGTTACTTTTACAACAAAGAGAGTAAACTCCATGTGGAGCTTCTTCTATATCCATCATCTTCTCTGTAGTAGATTGGTGCTGCCAGGAGCAGATGTATCTCATTGTGATGGGAGATGCCATTATGTATATATGTTTCTCATACTGGTTAATGAATAAAGCACTGTTGGCCAATAGGAAAGCAAGATAGGAGAGACTAGGAGACAAGGAGGAAGAGGAAGGAGTAAGGAGGAGCCAAGATGGAGAGTATGGAGAGAGCAGGATGCAGCAGCCGGCTCCCGGTAAGAACACCACGTGGAAATACATAGATTAACACAAATGGATTAATACTTAAGATAGAGCTAGCTGATAAGAAACTAGTAATAGGCCAACAGGATTATATCAAATACAGAGTCTCTGTGTGTTAATTGGGGCTGGCGCGGTGGTGGGACAAGACTGACGGTGGGAGGGAAAAGTCCATACTCCTTACATCATTGCCATAAGAAAAAAAAATAACGGTTATTAAAGCATCTTAAATACCATATTCTGTATATCTCTGAAGTGTTTGAAGACAACCTGTCTTTCTAAAATATATTTCAGTTTGACCTTGAAAACATATCTAATGTGACTAAAAGTTCAATTGTAATAGGGGATTAATTACTAACCTCAATTTCCTTATTATCCTATGTAATTAGTAATAATAATTTTCAAGAACTAGAAATTTACATTTTATTGTTAAATGAGCTATATAGGTTCAGTACCTTGAAAAAATTAAGAATGTAAGTTCAGTATGTTTTAACAAAATTAATCTCAAATTTATATCAATATTTAAATATAATATACAGAAGTCCAACCCAATATAAAGTATTTAAAACTAGCAGTTTCTTTTTTAAAGTCGATTCAATAGTCCACTTTTTTATCTTATCATAATATATCACCACACTTTTCCCTTTGCCCTCCCTCCCCAATCTCTACTATCTTTCCCCTTCTCCCCTCATCCTCATTCTCTCTTGCTCTCCCTTTCACTCACTTTTGCTTCCTGCCTGTTCTCTCTCAGACTCACCCTTGCTCTTTTGCCATCACTCTCTTACTCTCACTTTCACTTTGAGAATGGCCAAATCATAAACTCCTCGCTGACAAAGATCCTTTAGACTACCTAGATATTATGAAGTCACAGTAAGATATCTGTGCTTCCCCAGCATAGTGCCAGATCCATCCTCCAGATGCAGCCAAGGCAAATTATGCTGTTCACTGGCCCATCATATGAGTACCTCTGATGCCATCCTGCCTGATCCTCTCCAATCTCAGAAGTACCCTGTGACCACAAGCAGGGCCCAGGCTCATACTCCTGAAACCTGTTTGTAATTTTCAAAGTTCCAGGTTCTAGCCAGGTGGCATATCCTGTATACCAGCCCATCCTGTTTTGTCATATGAGAGACAAAATCAAGAAAATAAGTGACAAAGACAATCCAGGATTGAAAACCAATTCAGAAAGAAATAGAAATATTGAAAATAATTCAATATGAAATAAATATGCAATTGAAAATCTCAATAACACAATTGCAAAACTTAAAGGAAAGCATTACAAGGAGAATTGATCAATTAGAAGGCAGAACATTAGTACTGAAGATAAACTAGAAGAACTATATCATAAAAACAAAGGGTATAAATAAGAACAATGTGAAGAAACACATATAAACAGTAGTAGGACAGCATACAAAGACCAATGGGATAGACTATATTCTCAACAAAATTGCAGAAGAAAAGTTCTTCAAACTAAGGAAAAACACACTCGTACAGATATGAGAAACACACAGAATATCCAGTATACAAGAAAAGAATCTTTTCATGGCATATCATAGTTAAATCATTAAATATTGAAAGCATCAAGGGGAAGAACACATAACATATATAAAAGGAACCTGACCAAAATAACAGCTAATTTATTGGTAGAAATCATGAAAGTCAGCATGAAGCAATATACTCTAGATTCTAAAAGACCATAGATGTCATCATATATGAATATGCTTAGAAAAATTCTCTGCTATAGCTGAAAAAAAGAGTAACTTTCTAGGAAACAAGCTAAAAGAATGCATGTTCACCAAACCAACTCTGCAGAGAATACTGAAGGCAATACTTTGTACTGAAGAGAGGGATAAGAGAAAAGTAAGTCAAAAGATTCCAGAAATAAAATAAATGAAGGCATATAATTACTGAAATGTGAAATACAACTAAGAATACAAACAGAATAGAAAAACTAAACAAAACGACTTTAGTCAACATACACCTTTCTTTTTTTTTTTATGCATATAGAGTATTTTATTTAATTTGATATAACAAAGTCCAAATAAATGAAAACAAACATTTATACACAATATTTGGGAATTTGGGCGTCGTTCTTTCCAAACTACTTCCTGCTGGTAAGGGCGCTGTCTTGGGGGATTCGAAGAAGACTGAGATATCCTAGCTGTAGTCTGTAGGGCTGTTTCAACATACACCTTTCAATAATACCTTTAACTATTAATTGCCTCAATTCTCAAGTCAAAATATATAGGTTATCTGAACTATTAAAAATAAAAATCTATCATTCTGTTGTCTACAAGAAATCCAGCATTAAAGATAGTACCACCTTAAAGTGAAAAAAAAAAAAAAAAAGGAAACTACTATTCCAAGAAAATAGAACCATGAATCAACAGGCATTGATATACTAATATCTAAAAAATAAATCTGAAAATAAACTAATCAGATGAGGTAAAGGACATTTCATTGTAGTCAAGAAAACAACCAAGGAGACATTCCAATATTAAACACATATATATCAGTACCCACTTTCTCAATATAGACAGGTCATATGAACAAAAATTTAACAGAGACTCTGAAATAAATGTCCTACATCAAATGAACCTAATAGCTATGTACATAATATCCATTCAACTTAAACAATAAAGAATACATGTTCTACTCAGCTGCCAATTAAAGTTTCTCTAAAGAAGGGGACCTCCTGGGACAAACAACAAGCTCTAACAAATTCAAGAAAGGTTAAAAAGCATTATTTAGCCTATCAGAATGCAATGCAATAAAACTAAAAACAGCAACAATAAAAACCCAGTGAACAAATCTCTACTTGTAGAGATCTAATGACTCATTACATAATGGTGAATGGGGCAAAAAGAAATCAAGGCAAAAACAAACCAACAAAAAATCCCTGAAAATAAATGAAAATGAAAACACAGCACTACAAAATCTCTGGAATGTATTAAAAGCAGTCCTGTGAAGAAAATTTATAGCTTTAAGGTCCTGCATTGAATATCAGAATGAGCACAAATAAATGGTTCCATAATACAATTAAAGAATGTAAAAAAAAAAAAAAATCAAACCAAACACAAAACCAGTTGATAGCAAGAAATAAGAAAAATCAGAAGAGAAATAAATGAAATTAGTGAAAACATAAAGACAATAAATACTACAAAAATACTAATGAATCTAAACATGGTTCTTTGGAAGAGAAACACATTCTACAGACTTTTGGCCCAACTAACTAAAAGACAGTTGACCCAAAATTATAGACTCAAGAATGGATAGGGAAATGGTAACACACACACACACACACACACACACACACACACACACAGAGAGAGAGAGAGAGAGAGAGAGAGAGAGAGAGAGAGAGAGAGAGAAGTACTTTAAAATACTGTGCCATTAGCCGGGCAGTGGTGGTGTATGCCTTAATCCCTGCACTCAGGAGACATAGAGAGGCAGGTGGATCTCTGTGATTTTGAGGCCATTCTGACCTACAGAGTGAATGCCAGAATAGGCTCCAAAGAGAAATCCTGTCTCAAAAAACAAACAATACTGTGCCATTAAGTTGGGAAATCTAGGAGAGATGGAAGAATTTCTCTAATCAGCCAAACCACCAAAGTTAAGTCAAGAAGAAGCCAACAATCTAAAGAGATACTTAATAAATGAGATTGAAATAATAATAAAAAGTCCTTCTCCTAAAAATTATACAAGCTCAGATGGATTAAAATTATACAAGCTCAGATGGATTCACAGCAGAATTTTACCAGACTTTCAAAGGAGTTCTAAATTCAATCCTTAAAATATTAAATAAAATAGAAGAAAGAAAAAAGACAGAAGAAAATCCGGGCCCCTGCAAAAGAACGAGGTCTCAGCTGGAGAGCGCCAGTTTCCAGTGAGATCCCACTACCCTGCAAAACCTTCTCAAGTTCCAGCCCAGCCCTCGTCCTCTTCTGCCGGCTATTGGCCAGAGGTGAGTCTGGGCCCAATCGGGGCTGCCTGTCCCCTTCAACCTCTTTACCCCCTCCCCCCGCCTGAACTCCCTGGATTGGCCCCTGATCCTGCTGCTCCTGTCTCCGGTCCCCTTTGAGAGCACCCTTGGAGCTCTGATACACCCCCACCCATCCCAACCTCCAGCCTACCCCCACCCTGTGCCCTACCCCACCTACGGTCCTGCCGCTCTGGTTGAGCACTGGGACAGAGGGTGGAGCCAACAGTCCACCCTACTTCGGAGACCTCTCGGAGCAACTCCGAACAAAGGAGACCCTGACTATCCACGTGGGACCACCTGTAATTTCCACCGGCTTGGTCCCTGACCCCGCCTCCAGTCCTCTGCTGGAGTCCCAGGCCCCCTCCCAGAGATCCGCCTATCTCTGCGGGTCCACTTGGAGTTCCTGCAGGCAAGATCCTTGACCCCCAAATCCGGGCCCTGCCAAAGAACGAGGTCTCAGCTGGAGAGCGCCAGTTTCCAGTGAGATCCCACTACCCTGCAAAACCTTCTCAAGTTCCAGTCCAGCCCTCGTCCTCTTCTCCCGGCTATTGGCCAGAGAGAAGCCTCCTAGAGAGCTTGGACCACACAGAGATACAGACATTGAATCTTTGATCCACATAAGCCCATCTGGGAAGGACCATAGAGAGAGGGAAGAGACACCACCAACACCTACAGGAAGAAACTATGGGAAGAAGACAATACAAGAGAACACCTAACAACAGAAAGACAAACATGACACCACCAGAATCTAGGGAATCTACACCAACTAGAATGGAACACAACAACAAAGCAGAGGAAGCAGAAGGGTATGACTTAAAAATCACCATCATAAAAATGATAGAGGCCCTCAAAGAAGATATGAGAAAATCCCTTAAAGAAATAGAGGAAAAAACAAACAAAAAGTGGAAGAAATGAACAAATTCCTTAAGGAAAGTACAGAAAGCCAAGAAAAAACAATTAACCAGGTGAAGGAAACGGTTCAAGATTTGAAAACCGAAATTGAGAAAATAAAGGCAACACAAATGGAAGGAAAGCTGGAAATTGAAAAGCTGGGCAAAAAATCGGAAACCACGGACACAAGCATAACCAATAGAATTCAAGAGATGGAAGAGAGAATCTCAGGCGCAGAAGATAAACTAGAAGAAATAGATTCATCGACCAAAGAAAACCATAAATCCAACAAATCCTTAACACACAATATCCAGGAAATGTGGGACACCATGAAAAGGCCAAACCTAAGAATAATAGGCATAGAGGAAGGTGAGGAAGCCCAGCTCAAAGGTGCTGAAAACATATTCAACAAAATCATCGAGGAAAACTTTCCAAATCTGAAGAAGGACATGCCCATGAAAGTACAAGAAGCATACCGAACCCCAAATAGGCTGGACCAAAGAAAAAGACCCCTCGACATATAATAATCAAAACACCTAGCATACAGAATAAAGAAAAATATTAAGAGCAGCGAAGGAAAAAGGACAGGTAACATATAAAGGCAGACCTATCAAAATTACACCTGACTTCTCCATGGAAACCCTCAAGGCCAGAAGGTCCTGGATAGATGTTCTAAAAGTATTAAGAGAACACGGATGCCAGCCTAGGCTACTATATCCAGCAAAACTCTCAGTCAAAATAGATGGAGAGAACAAGATATTCAATGACAAAACCAGATTTTCCCAATATGTATCTACAAATCCAGCCCTACAGAAAGTATTGGAAGGAAAATTCCAACCCAAGGAAGGTAACTACGCCCACAAAAATGTAGGCAACAGATAATCCAACTACACCAGAAACCTAGGGTGAAGCAGAACAAATATATTCACAATACCACTGCCAACAACAAACCTAAATCAAACAACCATCAACAATCAATGGTCCTTACTCACCCTCAACATTAATGGTCTTAACTCACCTATAAAAAGACACAGATTAACAGAATGGATACGAAGACAGAATCCATCCTTCTGCTGCATACAAGAAACACATCTTAGCTCCAAAGATAGACATTACCTCAGGGTAAAGGGTTGGGAAAAGATTTTCCAATCAAATGGAAATAAGAAGCAAGCAGGCGTAGCTATCCTAATATCTAACAAGCTAGACTTCAAACCAAAACTAGTCAAAAGAGATGAAGATGGTCATTTCATATTCATCTCAGGAGAAATCCATCAACACAAAGTCTCAATTCTGAACATCTATGCCCCTAATACAAAGCCACCCACATTCGTAAAAGAAACACTACTAAAACTCAAAGCTCATATAAAACCTCACACACTTATAGTGGGAGACTTCAATACACCACTCTCAACACTAGACAGGACCACAAATCAGAAACTCAACAAAGAAACAAAAGAATTAACAGAAGTTATGTCTCAACTGGGGCTAACAGACATCTATAGAACATTCCATCCAAAGACAAAAGAATATACCTTCTTCTCTGCTCCACATGGAACCTTCTCTAAAATCGACCACATACTAGGAGACATAACAAACCTCAACAGATACAAGAGAATAGAAATAGTCCCCTGTATCTTATCGGACCACCATGCTTTAAAATTGGAATTCAACAACAATACAAATAGCAGAAAACCTGCAAACTCATGGAAACTGAACAATGTGCAATTGCACCACTCCTGGGTCAAAGAAGAAATAAAGAAAGAAATTAAAGACTTTCTAATATTCAACGAGAATGAGGATACAACATACCCGAACTTATGGGACACCTTGAAAGCAGTGCTACGAGGAAGTTCATTGCACTAAGTGCCCATATGAAGAAAACAGAGGATAGTCACATAAATGAATTAACAGCGCAACTGAAAACCTTAGAACAGAGAGAAGCGAATTCACCCGCAGGAGCAGACGCCAGGAAATAATCAACTTGAGGGCTGAAATCAACAAAATAGAAACCAGGAAAACAATACAAAAAATCAATGCAACAAAGAGTTGGTTTTTTTGAGAAAATCAACAAGATTGATAAACCTTTATCCAAATTAACGAAAAAGCAGAGACAGAACATGCAAATTAACAAAATCAGAAATGAAATGGGGAACATAACAACAGACACAGAGGAAATCCAGACAATTTTCAGGTCATACTTCGAAAATCTGTATTCCACAAAAATTGAAAATTCAAAGGAAATGGACAAGTTTCTGGATAACTATCACTTACCAAAATTAAATCAAGAACAGACAAACAACTTAAATAGACCTATAACCCGAAATGAAATAGAAGCAGTCATCGAAAGCCTTCCAACGAAAAAAAGTCCAGGGCCAGATGGATTCAGTGCAGAATTCTACCAGACATTCAAGGAAGAACTAATACCACTACTCCTCAAACTGTTCCACAAGATAGAAACAGAAGGTTTATTGCCAATCTCTTTTTATGAGGCCACAATAACTTTGGTACCCAAACCTCACAAAGACACAACTAAGAAAGAAAACTACAGACCAATATCCCTGATGAACATCGATGCAAAAATACTCAATAAAATAATGGCAAACCGAATTCAAAAATACATCAGAGAAATCATCCACCATGATCAAGTAGGCTTCATACCTGGATTGCAGGGATGGTTTAACATACGAAAATCTATCAACGTGATCCACCATATAAACAAACTGAAAAAGAAAAACCATATGATTATCTCCCTAGATGCAGAAAAAGCCTTCGATAAAATTCAACACCCTTTCATGATAAAGGTATTAGAGAGGTCAGGGATAACAGGAACATACCTAAACATAATAAGAGCAATATACAGCAAACCAACTGCCAACATCAAACTGAATGGAGAGAAACTTAAGCCAATTCCTCTAAAATCAGGAACAAGACAAGGCTGTCCTCTCTCTCCATATCTCTTCAATATCGTACTAGAAGTTCTAGCTAATGCTATAAGACAACAAAAGGAGATCAAGGGCATCCAAATTGGAAAGGAAGAAGTCAAACTGTCTCTATTTGCAGATGATATGATAGTTTACATAAGCGACCCAATAAACTCTACCAGGGAACTCCTACAGCTGATAAACACCTTCAGCAAACTAGCAGGATACAAGATAAACTCAAAAAAATCAGTAGCCCTATTTTTTTCAGACGACAAAGAGGCAGAGAAAGAAATCAGAGAAACATCACCCTTTACAATAGCCACAAGCAACATAAAGTATCTTGGTGTAACGCTTACCAAACAAGTAAAAGATCTATATAATAAGAACTTTGTGACTCTAAAGAAAGAAATTAAAGAAGATACCAGAAAATGGAAAGACCTCCCATGCTCTTGGATAGGTAGGATAAACATAGTAAAAATGGCAATCTTACCAAAAGCAATCTACAGATTCAATGCAATCCCCATTAAAATCCCACCACAATTCTTCACCGACCTTGAAAGGATAATAATCAACTTTATATGGAAAAACAAAAGACCCAGGATAGCCAAAACAACCCTATACAATAAAAGAACATCAGGAGGCATCACCATTCCTGACTTTAAGCTCTACTACAGAGCTATAGTTCTGAAAACAGCCTGGTATTGGCATAAAAATAGACAGGTAGACCAATGGAATCGAATTGAAAATCCTGATATTAATCCATGCACCTATGAACACCTGATTTTCGACAAAACAGCTAAAATGATACAATGGGGCAAAGACAGCATCTTCAACAAATGGTGCTGGCACAATTGGATGAGGGTGTGTAGAAGACTGCAGATAGACCCATGTCTGTCGCCATGCACAAAACTCAAGTCCAAATGGATCAAAGACCTCAACATCAATCCAGCCACATTGAACCTCTTAGAAGAGAAAGTAGGAGGTACCCTTGAACAAATTGGTATAGGAGACCGCTTCTTGAACATAACTCCAGGGGCACAGACACTGAAAGAAACAATTAATAAATGGGACCTCTTCAAACTTAGAAGCTTCTGTAAGGCAAAGGACACAGTTGACAAGACCAAACGGCAGCCCACTGACTGGGAAAAGATTTTCACTAATCCTATATCCGACAAAGGGCTGATCTCCAAAATATACAAAGAACTCAAGAAACTAGTCAACAAAACACCAAATAACCCTATTAAAAAATGGGGTACAGAACTGAAGAAAGAATTCTCAATGGAGGAAATCAAAAAGGCTGAAAGACACTTAAGAAAATGCTCCACATCCTTAGCTATCAGGGAAATGCAAATCAAAACAACTTTGAGATACCATCTTACCCCTGCCAGAATGGCTAAAATTAGAAACACCAGTGATGACTTATGTTGGAGAGGATGTGGAGAAAGTGGAACACTCCTCCACTGCTGGTGGGAGTGCAAACTCATACAGCCACTTTGGAGATCAGTATGGCGGTTCCTCAGGAAAATGGGAATTAGTTTACCACAGGACCCGGCAATCCCCCCTCTTAGGCATATACCCAAAGGATTCACATCAATGCAACAAAGACATCTGTTCAACTATGTTCATAGCAGCACTATTTGTAATAGCAAGAACCTGGAAGCAACCTAGATGCCCTTCAATTGAAGAATGGTTAATGAAGATGTGGCACATCTACACAATGGAATACTACTCTGCAGAAAAAAATAATGGTATCTTGAAATTCGCAGGCAAGTGGATGGCTCTTGAAGAAACCATCCTGAATGAGGTAACCCAGTCACAAAAAGAGGAACACAGTATGTACTCACTCATATATGGATTTTAGACCTAGATCAAATGATCACCAGCCTATAATTCACATCACCAGAGGAACTAGGATACAAGTTGTATTCTAAGAGATTCATATAAAGTCCCTCACAGAACTGGGAAGGGACAAGTCCCCCAGACCTCAGGTATAGTGGGTGAGGACAGCTAATGGAGAGAGAAGTAGGAGAAAATGAGAGGGAGGAGAGGAAGGCTTGTGTGACTAGGAGGATTGAGCCTGCTTAGGAATGGAAAATAGGAAAGAGAGAGAGAGACAGAGACAGAGAGAGAGAACATAAAAGAGGGAGCCAATATTGGTTTGAAGAGAAAGTTGAACACAAAGAAAGGTCGAGGGAACTACAAGACTGCTCCCAACTAACAATCTCAGCTTCCGTGGAAAGGCTATCATAAATGCCCTTCCCGGAGAGTGAGATCAACAACTAACTTCTCCATGGAGTCCTCAACTAATGCCTGTTGAAAACAGGAGCAAACACCCATACATAAACACTGAGTCAAACTAGAACCCAGAAGCAGATGGAGAGGACAAGACCATGCGGTAGAAGTACATAGAGACAGCTTACCTGAACAAGGAGGAGCTAAGGGCCACACAAAAACAACTAAGACCAAAACCGGCCCAGCCCCCACCCCCCACAACAAAACGCCCCACCCCCAAAAAACAACCAAAACACACAACCAAACCCAGAGCCCCCAGGATGCACCCCTCCCCCACAAAAAGACCTAACCAACCCCCCCCCAAAGAAGGAACAACCCCCCAACCCAAAAATAAGGAGAGAACCCCACCCCCCACCCCACCACACCCCCCCAAACAACCCCACCCCCCCCAGACGGCCACCCCCCCCCCAATATATTGTATTGGGGGGGGGGGGGGGGGGGGGTGTTTAGAGTGCATGGGAGAGGGTAGAGAGGGCAAAAGGGAGGGGAAGGAGGGAGGGAGGGCTTGGGGGGAGGGAGGGAGGGAGGGAGAGGGAACTGGGATCGACATGTAAAATAATAATAATAAAAAAAAAAAACGCTTTGACTCCAAAATTTAAGTTGAAGAACAAGTTACTGGGGAAAAGTATTTCTATTTTTGTTTCCACAGAAAATGAAAAGATGTGGATTCCTTCCAGACTAATGTGGTTTGATCACACCAGACCGCCTGAAACAGAGTACAAGCTGATCCTACATTCCAAACATCTGGACAAAACAGCCCTACAGACTACAGCTAGGATATCTGAATCTTCTTCGAATCCCCCAAGACAGCGCCCCTTACCAGCAGGAAGTAGTTTGGAAAGAACGACGCCCAAATTCCCAAATATTGTGTATAAATGTTTGTTTTCATTTAATTGGACTTTGTTATATAAAATTAAATAAAAAATACTCTATATGCAAAAAAAAAAAAAAAAAAAAAAAAAAAAAGAAAAAGAAAAAGAGAGTAGCACTCTCAGAGTTTTTTATTAGGATAATACCATACTAATAGCAAAACAGCATAGACACAGCTAAACAAAAGGAAAAATATAGATTTAAAGATTCTCAATAAAAAGCTTCCAATCAAATACAGACATGCATCAAAAAGATTATGTTCCAAGGCCAAGTTGGATTTATCCTGAAGATAGAGACATAATTCCACATACTCTAGTCAATAAATGTAGTAAACCACACAAATAGACTTAAAGACAAAAATCAAATGATCATCTCATTTTTTTATAAAAAAAAAAGCTTTTGACAAAATCCAACATGTGTTTATAGTAAAAATCCTGCAGAGTACAACAAAAGAGAATCTCAACACAATGAAATCCATATATGAAAAACCTATAGTGAACATCATCCTAAATTGAGAAAAATATTAGGCAGTCCTAACCCCATTCATTTTCAACATGGGACAGAAAGAAGAAAGAGAGCAATGGGGGGGGGTCTTATCTTTCTTGGAATTACAGATTTACTGAATGGAGATATCTGTCTGTCCACTCCTCACTAGTCATGGCTCTCCAGAGAATCAGTGTAGGAATGCATTCTGATTTATTGTAAGACATTGGCTCAGTGACTGCATGGTTGGCTTGTCTAAATCCCAGGGCAGTTGACAAGCTGTAAACCCATGAAGGAACGAATTCTTAACTTACACATAACAGCTGTATTTTCAGGGGAAAATGCTTTTCCACAGAATCCAGGCGTCATTTTCTTTTAAAGCCTTCAGCTAATTGGATTAACGATGACTCAGATGATGTAATCTGCTATACTTGAACTCTACTGGTTTGGATGTTAATCTCTCCTAAAAAATTACTTTCATAGTGAAAGGAGACACACCTGGTTATTGTGGCTGAGATGTAGAATTAAATATCATAAGCTTATTCCTCCTATCATCTACTTCCAGGGGGTCAATCCTATGCTGGTTTCCCAAATCAGACTGGAGTCCATGAGCTCCCCCTTGTTCAGGTCAGCAGGTTCTGTGGGTTTCTCTAGCTTGATCTTGACCTCTTTGCTCATCACTCCCCCCTTTCTGCAACAGATTCCAGGAGTTCAGCTCAGTATTTAGCTGTGGGTGTCTGCTTCTGCTTCCATCAGCTATTAAATGAAGGATTTAGGATGGCATATAATGTAGTCATCAATCCCATTATCGGTGAAGAGCATTTAACGTAGCCTCTCTAGTATTGACTTAGATTGTTAGTTGGGGTCATCCTTCTAGATCTCTGAACATTTCCCTAGTGCCAGATTTCTCTTAAAACCTACAATGGCTCCCCTCTATTATGGTATCTCCTTTCTTGCTCTCCTCTATTCTTTCCCTAACTCAATCTTCCTGCTCCCTCATGCCCACACTTCCCAAGTTTTTCTTCTATAGTTTACTTTTGTATATTCTTAAACAGGTGCCAGGCTCATCATCATGGCCAGATTTTATAGCCGTGTTCAGATGGAACAGAAGGAAGAAAGGGTGAATATGTTACTTCCACCCACCCCCCTTGCTTATGGGTTTTGAGTTTTTTGTTTTGTTTTGTTTTGTTTTGTTTTGTTTTGTTTTTGCATTGAGCCAAGGTCTTTGCATATGTTAAGCACATACTCTACTAATGAGCATTCTCAAGATCAAAAAAAATATTTTATTTGTATGTATTTGTAGTGTTTATTGTATTTTTACTGCAAAATATAAGTCTAGAAGTTTGTTAGACAATTAAAAAGAGACTTCAGGCAATTTATGTTTACTAAATATCAAGTTTGTATTAGACATTTGCTCAGTGCTAATATACCATGCTGAACAAAATAGACATAGTGTCTTTCATAATGAGAGAATCTAGTCAACAGACTTTAAATAAGGGATCACCCAACCAAGAATATATCATTATAGTTACCATAAGCACCAGAAAGGAAATAAAACTATATCATAGAATCTCTAAGCTATGGTTATAACCCAGAAAGAAAGTTGTGGAAAATTTGACTAGAGATGTGTGACTTTAAAATGAGTAAGACTTTCCTGAGTGAAGAGAAGGAAAGGAACTTTCCTGGCAGCTACAAACCACTGGTAGAGATTCTAAAGCAGAAAGAAGTTTTCAAGGAGAATGCGGTTTGGGTTTAAGGCAAAGCATGGGGTCATGCCAATTGCTTAGAGTGCAGATGCTTCGCAATGAGACCCAAGAAAGGCTTAGACTTGATGGGGACTATGAGTACAGGTTTGCAAACTATCATGATCACTTTGGGATCTCTTTCTCAGAGAAGCACGCCATAGCACTTCAAGGATAAGCAGAAGTGTTGTGGGAACCCTGTAAGATTATTAAAAGTTTCCTAGATGCATTCCCTTGAATCTACAAGAGAATAGTCTCTGGAGAAAGAAGACAAGCAGGGGGAAATAAGTGAAGAATAGGAGAGAGAGAGGGAAGAGGAGGAACGGTGTGGGCATGAAATACCCCCACGCACCCCTTGCCCCACATGTCATCTGATTATAGCTAAGGTAGGGATAGAATAAATATGTTTGAGGGGTTTTCTTCCAGCTTTGGGAGAATATGTTAAACTGGTTACTAAAGTATATAATGAAAAAAATTATGAAACCCACAGCAATTCAAGAGTGATTCCAAAATAATTATGGAAATGTACAGCAGCAGAACTAATACAGCATCTAGACATTGTCCCATCCTCCATCTATTATCCATGAGAAGCAAGAGCACTGACCATCCAGGAGGCTTTGATTACCTAGCTTGGCTCATTGATCGAGTGAGGAGGTATTTTTGTCTTCAACATTTTCCTACATAGAGCCAAGTTACTGCCCTAGGATATGAATTTCCTTTATTTTTCATGACTAATTCAAAACCAAAGGACAGGACTAAACTCCTTCTGAACCGTTCCTTGGATTCACCACCTGTGTTTTGCATAGGCTATATTATCAAAGTAACTTTTAAAAGATTGCTACTCTCATGTTTTTATACTAAGCCTCTTCATTTGTCAATATCAATGATCTACACTTACATCACTGATCCAGAAAGTTTTAGGCTCCTTTTTTACAAAACAAAATCCTATTAAGATACCCAGTTTTACCATTAGTGAATACACTCATCCAAATGGTGATTAGAGAGTAGATAGGAAGAGTGATAAGGGCCTTGTACTTGCATCTCCCTGAAACCAGTTTAACTGATCACAGAAGACATTTGGACTCTAGTTACAACTTTTTCAGTCCTGGAAAAACAAAGCATTTTCCTGAATTACAGAAGCTATATCTGGTGAGCAATACACATATTCATGATTAGAGCAAAGGAAAAAGTCTATCCCAAGCAGATATTTATCAGTGGATTGTTGGCTGGGTTGATAGGTAAGTTTGCCATGTGTTTATTTAATGATGTTTAACAACCAAATATGTGATAGGAAGAAATGGTCTGGGATGGAAAGTCATTTCTATATAACTAACATCTGGGCAGATGTTTGAAAGTGGGCCATGGTCTGAAGCACTGAGCAAAACATTGATATTCATGAATACAGGCAAAAGGATAAGCTGCTATAAATCCAGGCTGGCCAAGAAATGTGGCAGTTCTTCCTGTCACTGGCCAGAGAAAAAACAAATGTGCCACTAATCTGAAAGAGAGCCAGAATGACTCAGATGTTTTACAGGACATTTATTTCTCTTGCTCTAACTCCTACTCTTCTGTCCCCAGAATTGCCACATATACACATGTGGAAGTCATTGTAAATTCTGGTTTTGTTGGCAACTTTATGAGGTGAGGCCAAGTAATACAGTCTATGTCAAGACTGAATTGGGGAGATGTTCTAGCATGTGCTGAGCTCACCAAGTGTGTAAGCAGAATTTGCTTAGAGAAGAAAGTTGGAGACGGATAAATAATATGGCTGCCTAAGCACTCCAAGGACCCACATAAGGAAGAGCCAGCTGCAGGACACAGGATTTTCTTGGGCTAGTTTTTCAGCCAACTGCTTCACCACCATGCACCAGAGAAAATGTCTGATATAAACTGCAAATATAAAATACAAAAAGTACAAGCTGAGCTGGGTGGTACCTTTGACAATATGTTTCCCTTTCCCTTGTCATGTTTATTTTGCCATCTGAAAGTAAATTCTTGGAACATCACTTAGACATTAAGTTTCTTTCATTTTTTTAAAATTTTAAACCAATTATAATATTAACTATTATTTTATTATACGAAGTTCTATAGAACTTTCTAGGATAGTATAACTTCTACTCTAAAGGAAAATGAATACAGGCACCCACACACACACACACACCTACCTCATGGGGACATAGTATTGAATGAATGTGTTCATGCAGGCAAGGAAAGCTGCCCTTCACTTAAATTCATTTTCAGACCTTAGTTTAATTTTGCCAACATCTCTTTGTCCTGTATAAAGACATACATGGAAAGAGCCAATACTTTCTACTTTTTTGGTTTGAATAGCCATTGCAATGTTTTTAAGGTAAACTTTGGGTTTGAGAGGAGTTAATAGTATCTAGGAAAGTTACACCTTTCTTGACCATGTTCATGAGATCAGCAAGTCAGCAAATGCCCACTCTCAATGTGAACCAGTGTATTCTTTCAAGGGCTGAATGCTTGAAAGTTCAAGCAAACTTCCAAAAGGTCAAAAATCTTTGCATAGAATAGGGGAAAAAAACACTCCATTCTGTTTTTGTGTTAGGCTTTAGCACATTCTAGTGGCTTCTGGGAAAGTCACTTTGTCTACAACAGAAAAACAAGTTAGCCAACCCCAGCATTTAGACTGGCAGACAGACTTCTGAGAAAAATGACCCACCTGCGGCAAAAAGCAGAATGTAACTGCAAATAATTCATGGTGATGAGTCCCTTGTGGTTGTTAACATGCAGCTTCCGGCCTACCTCTAATTACTGGGTGGACAGTCAGCCTCGCCAGTGACATTGCTTCTCTGTTCCTTGACTGGACCATGGAAGCTGTCTCTTCCCTGACCTTTGAACTCTTCTGTGGTAAAGATCTGCTGTCATTTCCCTGGCACCCAGAGTGCTTAACCCACTTTCTTCCTACAGCAAGCATTCATGATAATTTACTGAATACCATGTAATGGGATAAGATGCTAATCTTTCCAGTTGTTCTTAAGGACATAGCTATACATGTGCATTTAGTCAGTGTTTAGAGTGACACTGGAAGTAGCCACACTGACACTATTTCTGTACTAGGTTGCATTGTCCAGAGTCATAGAACCTCAGCTTTAAGGGACTCTTAAAGGTCACTGGTCTCCAAGATTGTCTGTATGCATGTTAACTTTTCCAAAAGGCACAGATGCCATTACTCCCAAGGAGAAATCCAATTTTGCACAACGAAATATATATATTCTAAATCAATTCTAACTTGTTGATAATTTTTTTCACTTCCTTTCCCTTTCTTATTAGGGAAAAAAAGGTAGTCAAGTAATATAAAAAAGTGTCTAATGGTGATATTCAATTGCATTACTTATAAAAGGATGATTTGGTTTTTAAATTAAATCAAGAAAACTAAATGCATATAACATAGCATTCTGTGCATATAATACATATGTGCACACAAGCTAAATTGATAAGCAGCATTATTCACTATATAGTATGTTCCACTTGTTTACAGAAGGAAACTATCTGGAATATAAAGGATAGAACTAGGTGAAACTATAGAAGTGGTAATGTAATGCAGAATAAATAAACAATAAGCAGATATTGACAAAGCTAGGAAGACCAAACCAGAAAACATCAAGAATAAAGATGGAAACAAAGACATTTCCTTGTATGCTCAAAGAGATATATTTATTCTTCAGTATCTATAGGATAGGTTTCAGAACTTTCTACAGACTTTGAAGTGTATATGTGCTCAAATGCCTTTATATGTCATATGTGTGCACACCCCTTCCATGTTCTTTAAGTTTATTTACATCTCATAGAATGTAAATGTTATATAAATATTTGTCAAATTGCATGAAGGAAGAATGGCAAGAAAAAAATCTGTATGAATACCACTTTTTTTCTAGATACTTTCAATCCAAAGTTGGTATGCATAGATACAGATGGAGATACAGGCAAAGAACTTAAGACCAATTTCAATGACAGTGTGCACTTCTGAAATTCTTCCAGGCAAAACCTGGCCTCATCATGTTACCATGCTTCTTCCCCTCTGAGAGCCCTAACATCCCAAGTAGCATCAATATGTAAAATTCATTTCCCTTATTTCTATTCCCCAAACTTTATCTTCCATTCTCTACCAGCCAACTATACATTTGGTCATGTAGTGTACCAAAATTTGGCATTTTTGATCAATTTTTTAAAAATATCTTTTACATTTAGTATGTGTTCTAGCTAGTTTTATATCAACTTGACACAAACTAGAGTCATCAGAGAAGAGGGGCCTAGATTGAGAAAATTCCTCCATAAGGTCAGGCTGTAAGGCAAACCTGTAAGGCATTTTCTTATTAGTGATTTATAGGGGGAGGGGCCCATCCCATTGTGGATGGTGTCATCTACGGGCTGATGATCTTGGATTCTATAAGAAAGCAGGCTGAACAAGCCAGCAACCAGCACTCCTCCATGGCCTCTGCATCAGCTCCCGGCTCCAGATCCTGCCATTTGAGGTCCTGTGCTGACTTAATTCAATGATAAATTGTGATGTGGAAGCATAAACTAAATAAATCTTTTTCCTCCCCAAGTCTCGGTCATAGTGTTTTATCACAGCAATAGTTACATTAACTAAGACAGTGTATGTGAGTGTATGGGTATAATAAACATGTATGTGTTTTATTGCATATGTAGACGTCAGAAGACAGTATCAATTCTTTCCTTCCACAGTGGGTACCAGATATCAAATTCAGGTCCTCAGTCTTGTATAGCAAGAACTTTTATTCACTGAGCCATCTTAAAGACCCCAGATCCAATTTTGAAACAGCAGCTCGAATGTATGCCATATTGAAGTGACTTGCTTATTAACATGTTGATTGTGAAAGTCTTAAAAATAAATCTAGACTTAATGTCTAGACAAATTAATGTTTGTTTTGGATAGTCCACACTTTGTGAATTCACATAGTAAAAAAAAAAAAAAAAAAAAAACCAGAACAATTGTGATCTAGTTTGATTAGGTTCCTCCAATGTTATGATAAGCACATACTCTTTACCTGTGAGACATGAGATAGTGCTACAAAAATTGACGCATTGTTTAAAATATACAAAGCACAGAATTACACAGTAACTAAGACAACATTACCCCCCTCAGGATAATTAAAATAAAATTTCACAGGGGATATTACAGTTGGGAAATCCTGTTACTTTTTTTTGCTTAGGCCCTCATACAATGGTAGCTCTACATTGTATCTCAGCTTTGATGCCATTCTTATATTTTACAAAATTTGCCAAACAGCTACTACCTGATTGAACTGGACATTTAAGGATGCTCTCAGACCCCACACCAATCCTAATTAAATATGTGAAAGTTTCCCAAAGTGTCATGCATTGGCCACCTTCCTCACTACTCTGGACACTTCTGTTACTTGCTAGCATAATTTTGTTCTAAAGTTCACACATAAAGAAAACAGGAGCAAAAGAGAATACTGAAACATAAGTTCTTGGAAAAATAGAAAGATGAGCTTTGGAGAACTGTTTTTTTGTGGATGAGGATATGATAAAAAAAAATCAAAAGAAAGCAAGCTGCACTGAGTCTCAGCCCATATCTGGCTTCCTGTGTCATGACCATCAACTATACCTTCTTTATTGCAATGTGTTTTTAGCACAATATATTTACATATGTATAGCTTTGTGTGCTTATTTAGACATTCATATCCCACAACCACCCATGTATGCTCTACTCAGCTAAACTAGTAAAACTTTTAAGTTCACTGAAGTTGATAGGCCACCAGGAGAGTGGTGGCAGGAACATATTTCCATACTCAAGCATTTTCTCACAATCATGAATTCCACTGGGGCAGAGGAAGTACCAGCTCTCTGACAGCCTTGAGCAGACCATGAAAAGACCCTGAGAGGCAACTCAGGAATAAAAATAGTCTTTTGGACAGAAAGTTCTAGAAACTTCTGGGTATTAAAGTAGTGAAAAGAAAACCAGGAACCAAAGAAAACATTAGTGCAGTTGGTGGGATTCCTGCAAGAATAAGAATTTTCTGAATGTAAAGGGTGAAGAGTTAAGAGGAGTCACATGATGTTGAGAGCAGTTGCTCAGTGCCAGTCAGAGAAGCAGAAAAAGAGAGGGAAAGGATTTCCACCTGCTTCTAAAATTTCGCCAGGTTTTCTGGTGTTTACCCATTTGCCCAGGCATAAAGGGCAAACTTTGGCTCCATTTTTTAGAAAGATCCAGGTAGAAGGACAGCAAACTCCTTAAGTCTACCTGTGAAAGTGCTGTTGACTCATTACCTGATGTCTCTCTGTCTCTGGACTATGGCATCCCCATTCCTTTGAGGAGTGGCTATATGCTTCTCTGCTTGTGTTTTTTTTTTATGGAGGTTTTTCAAGTGCCCAGATGTAAGTCGTATGGTGCACGAACCTTCCATGGGCAATTTCATTCCCTCCCTTTTGTCATTCTCCCAGGAACCCCAGCCTTTAATTGCATGGTAAATCTCTTTTAAATCTAAACTCTCAATAAAGGCAACCAGAAACTAGATCCCAATTTCATCTGAAAGACATCAGCATAATGCAGTTCTGTAACTCATGATTCCTTTTGTTCGCTGCCCAATGTAATGAGAAGCAAATGTGATATTCTTCTTCTTGCAGTAGAACATTCTTTGTGACTAGGTATATTTATATTCATATTATACAAAGATCATCATTTTATCAGATTGTGTAATCATCTAAATTAAGAGGTGAAGTGTTTATCTAATTACTCTTTATCAATAAAAACTCTGGAGTCAGATATCTGCGTAAGTACCTGAATTATCAGAGGAGGGGTGGAGAAGTGACCAGTGACCTACTTTCTCTTTCATTCATCAATCCAAAAAGCCCCAAATCCTCTCTAAGCCCCACCCCTACAACTTCCTTTGTCTGTCTTTCTGTCCTCAGTCTTCCAAAACCTATATGGTTAATTTTGTTGTAACTAGCTTGACCCACTGATTCAAAACAAATTTTATTGGCAGTCTTGGGAGCTTTAGAATGGGAACAAAATATTCCACAATGTTACATGAGCATGTTTTAAAGGTTCAAGAACAGCTCCTGTTATTTATTGGTCATATTCATTATGAAACTTATTTAATGTGGAGGTATTGTAACCAAAGATGGGTTAACATGGTGACTCACTGAAGATACCTGATGACCTGAGTTTGATCCCTGGAATACACTAAGGAAGGAGAAAACTGACTCCAAAAAGTTGTTCTCTGATCTTCACACATGCATTCTTGATCTGTGCATATATGCACTTACTCACATAGATCACACACAGAAAAGAAAAGAAAGAAGGGTAAAGAAGGAAGAAGCAAGGAAGAGGGAGGAGGAAGGAAGGAAGGAAGATATTCAAAGAAATGCATTATTCCTGCCAGAAACAAAAATACTCCATGGGGGCAAGAGAAGTGTTTTCTTCTGATGTTCTAATTAGCAGCATCCAATGCAATTATGTGACATGCATTTAGGACTCAATTAGTATACGTCAGGTAAGCAAAAGAGCAGAACAGATGGACAGATGAACAGACAAATGCAGGAAGAGAATTTGCTGTGCTCTTGCTGGTTCCTCCCAAGGTAGATTTGAGTGCTGCAATCTGCCTCTCACTCCCACGATGAATTAGTGCAGAGAATGATTTCAGCTGTTGTCTGCAATACATTTTGAGGTTGTAACCAGAGAAACAATGGAACAATTACAATCCACTAAACACTAGTAAAACGTATTCAGGCAAGGACTCATAACCTTGGAGTTGAGAAGGGAAGGAATTGTTGGCCAAGAGGAAAAATTATCTTGTTTGAATGATTTGATTTCCTCAAAACACAAGGTCATATATGGCCAATTTAATTCTTTTCTACTCATAAAGAAGTCCAAATCAAAACAACTAAATTGAACCCTAAATTCACAGCTCTTTTCCCTGGGAGGTTCTTGCTCAGAAGTGGACAGATTTCAGTGACCCATAGTTTTATGGCAAACTCCAGTCTTGGCACAATGGTGTCCCTTAGTTAGTTTAAGAACTTTTCATCTATGATATAACAGTTCTGTTGTTGGCAGTGTTCAATGACATCACAGTCATAAAACTATATAACAAGAAGAAGATTGTTTTGGTGTCAATGTAAGAATTCTGCTGGGGCCAGCATCACACTTCTTTGTCTTCTTTGTTTAAGCTCGATATTAGGGTTGTGTTGACTGAAGCCTGCTGCAGGCTGCCACTGATGTTGGTGGTCACTCATTCTTTATTGATACTTCCAACAGCGAGACAGAATTTGCCCCTGACACTTCCTCCAGCCTCTGGCCTTTATAGTCTGTAACTTATGAAGTCTACATCTATGAGAGTCATTGATGAGTGTCTAAGAACAGAAAACATAAAATTTTACCCCAGAAATGTGTCCCTTTAGATACAGAGAGAAGTTGCTACTTCATTAAACTAAATAAATTTTAAACACTATAGAAAAAGCCCATCTTCTCTGTATGGGAATGTGGAGCCTGGAAGACACATAGAAGATTTTAATCACTACTAAGGCCACACCCCAAAGCACAAACACTAATCCAGCCATGAGCTAAGTACACAAGACTCATACATCTCAGAATCTGGACAATTTAGGCAGTAAGCCAGCTTGAGAACAGCCATTCCTATTAGAGTCAAGCAGAAGGACTAGGATCTCATGTATGCTTCGGTCAGAACTTGAGAAAAAAAGTGTTCGGCTCCTCCACAAGAATAGAAGGAATGAGCATAACTGGGTCAATTGTGGGAGAATATTGCTATACAAACCTGCAGTTAGTAACTAAGACTCTAGTCTCCTTAGTTAAGCATCAAGTATGAAAATAGCTTTAACAGGAAGTAAACATATGAAGTTAAGCCTAGGACACTGGCAGCTCCAGTTCCAAGATACTTTTCAAAGAGGGTTGCCTTGCAGGAAGACTCTCTGAGCCTTTATTTCAGGACTGTTTTAAAATCTGAAATGTTTTTGAGGATTTCCTACATGTGTACTGTGTGCACATCATTTCCATTGTTTCCCTCTCTCCTGCTGTCAACTCTTCCCCCACACCCTTTCACTGTCACATAATTCTCTTTGATTATATATAATTGATTATATATATATATATATATATATATATATATATATATATATATATGTGTGTGTGTGTGTGTGTTTTTTTTTTAAAAGCTCACAAATCAGAGTCAATGCTATTCTTGAGAATGTGTCTCCCATAGTTTACCAGAACAGTAGAGAAATTCAAGCTTTCCTATTGGGCAAAGATTTCCCTCCTTGTTAAACAGTTATAGTTCCTGACCCTGTCTTCAATGTCTCTCCAGTGAATTCAGGTGCCAGGAATTCTCCATTTCCTCAATTATATTGGCCACATCTGGGTCTTCTTTCCCTCGCAGAGACACTGTGTCTTTAATTGTTCTTCCAAGAGTCTCCAAAGTCCTGAAGAGCCACCAGCACGAGAATGTCTCTCCAGTCCCCACTTGCCTCCCACATATGCACCAAAGCTGTGTATGGCAGATGGAGGGACCCTGAGGCTTCCTTCTAGAACATTTCACGGTGAGTGGATCTTCCAGCATTCTTGAAATAAATTTTTTAAAAAAGATGTATCTGCTTATTATTTTTGTGTATGTATGTGTGCCTGATTGAGTTTAAATGCACTATACTCCTGAAGGTACCACTGGAGGCCATACAAGACATCAGATCTCTATGGAACTGGAGTTACAGAGCACCCGAAGCAGCCTGTGGACATGAAACTTGAGTCCTCTGTAAGGGTAATAAATGCCCGTTGGACACAAACTAGAGTTACTTGGAAAGAGGAAGCTCGGGTGAGGAATTGCTTCTCTCATATTAGCCAATAGGGAAATCTGTGAGGAATTGTCTTTACTAATACTGTAGGGCTCAGCCCACTGTGGGCAGTGTCAATCCCTGTGCAGGTAGTCCTGAGTTATAGACGAAACCAAGCTGAGCAGGGAAAGAAGGAGAAAGACAGTAGGCAGCTTTCGTCCATAGTTTCTGATTGAGTTTCTGCCACAGCTTCCCCTTGACTGTGGATTCTAAATAGCAAAATGAAATAAATACTTTCTCCTCAAGAAGTGTTTGGTCAGTGTTTTATCACAGCATCAGATAAACAAGGTGAACATCAGTTTTAATGAGCTAGTTATCAAAAATATCTTCAGTGGGCATATTTTTAATATGGCATATTGCTGTTTATATAAATTTTACCTACTTTAAAATTTATAATAGAAATGTTGCCAATAAAAAGACAGTAAACACCTAAGTTATCAGTCTCAAAGTCTTTATCACTCAATGAACTTCTATATAGTTAGAATAGCTATTCTATGATTTATAACTTTGGATTTTACATTATCAATTTTTTGAGTTATTTTTATTCAAATTAGAAACAATCTTACTTTACACACCAATCCCAGTTCCCTCTCCCTCCTACCGTCCCAACCCCCATGACACCCCCCATCCCACTCCCCATTTACTCCCCAGGGAGAATGAGGCCTTCCATGGGGGATCATCAAAGTTTGTCACATCATTTGGGGGCAGGACCTAGGCCCTCCCCTGTGTATATAGTCTACATTATCAGTTTTTAAAATCTTTTAAAAATCAATTTATTTTTAAATCATTTATATTTTTAGATTGAAATTATACCATTTCTGCCTCTCTCTTTTTTCCCTTCAACCCTCCATATACTACCTTTCATTGCTCTCTATCAAATTCATGGCCCATTTTTAAAAAATTAATTGTGGTGTTTGTGTGTGTGTGTGTATGTGTGTGTGCATGCGTGCGCGTGCGTGTGTGTGTGTGTGTGTGTGTGTGTGTGTGTGTGTGTGTGTATACATCATCAGGGCTGATAATTTGGTACTGAATAACTGATTGGTTTGGTCTTCCCTGAGCAAGATTCTTTCTCTCACTTTCAGCATTCCCTAGTGGCTGGCATATCTTTGTACAGGATTGAGGCATCCTGGATTTCTCTCAGACAATTAGCATGTCTATTATTGGTGTTCTCTGTTCAGCTTATATTTAGGAGTCATGTTGATGAGAATGGATGGGTAAAGCTTCTGATATTCCTAGGAGACTCAATATCACAGCAATCTCCCTGATCCTCTGGCTCGTACAATCTTTCATCCCATTTTCTGAAATTATCTCTGTGCTTAGGTACAGGATGTGTTTTATTCATTGAGAGCTGGACCCCACAAGTCTGCATTTAGATTGGGTGTGGTTTTCTGTAATCATCTCCATCTGTTGCAAAAAGAAGTTTCCTTGATGCAGGATGAGGACTACACTTATATGTGGGTATAAGGACAAATATTTTAGAATGTAGTTATGGGTTATGCTAGTTTAGTAAAAGTGGTGGTTGCAGGTTCTTCAAGATGACTTCACTCGCCCTATATAGTTGGCTACTTTTCTAGCACTGGGCATGATTCCTCTCTTGTTGAGTGGTCCTTAATTCCCAATTAGAGAACATTTTACCCTAGTCAGAATGGCAAAGATCAGCAAAACAATTGACAACATATGCTGGGAGGGATGTGGAGAGAAAGGAACCCATTCACTATTGATGGGGTTGCAAACTGGTACAGCCACTCTGAAATCAGTGTTAAGAATTCTCAAAAAGCTAAAAATAATTTTACCACATGGTCCAGATATTCCACTCATTACCATATGTTCAAAGGCCTCAACATCTTACTTCACATATACTTGTTCAGCTGCATTCATTGCTACTCTAGTCATAATAGCTAGAAAATGAAAACAATGTAAATGCCTTTAACTGATCCTGGATTGTACATATGTGACACATATACATTATGAATGCTATTCAGCTATAAAGAAAATGAAATCATGAGCTGTCAATTCCATTGTAAATAAGCACCATGACCATTAAGACAACAAAAGAGCATTTATTGATCTGCTTACAGTTTCAGAAAATTAGTTTCATTTTCATCATGGTGGGAAGCAGACAGGCACAGAACTGGACCACTAGCTGAGAGATTTACATCATGATCCACAGGCAGAGAAGGAGAGAGAGAAAGAGATAGGGACACACACACACACACACACACACACACACACAGAGAGAGAGAGAGAGAGAGAGAGAGAGAGAGATTTTGAAAACTCAAAGCCCACCCACAGTGACATATCTCTCCAAACCTACAAGGACATACCTTACCCCCACAAGGCCACTCCTGAACCAGTTAATCAATTGAGGACTATGCATGGGAATATATGTGCCAATGTAGGGCATTCTCATTCAAACTAACACATGAATTTCATAGGTAAATGGATGGAATGAGACAAAAATTGCAGGCTCTCTCTCACTTGAAGTGCCTAGCTCCAAATCCTCTGATACAGTTCTTAGAATATCTACAGAAATCAGGAAAGTAAAAAGGTCCATTGCCGGCATAAGGTTGTTAGAAACAATAGAGTTAGAATAGCAGGGTAAAAGTGATCTTATTGAGAAAATGGAAAAAGGGGAGACACTAATTATGGAGAGTAGAGAGAGAAACACAGACAAAGAGGGTAAAATCACGATAAAGATGTCCCAAAAATCATAAGGGAGTCATACTATTAACTATCTAAAACAAATTAACAAACAAAAACTTTGATGCATGTAAGTCTGAGTATAAATTACGAGCATAGTTAAACGCAAGTTTCTCACCTGGGATAACAACATTATCAAAGAGCCAAAGACTATTTAACACCAGATATAAGAAACCCCTACCATATTATTGGTCATGGTAGTTGAAGAGACTCAGAACATAGAGCTATTGCCCTTGGTTGTCCCCCCAGAGGTGGATGGTAAGTCACTATTGCTGAAGACATCATATACTTCAGACACAGAGCCCAGAGTTCCATGAACTATAAGGGACCTGAATTCTTCCTCCCTAAGTACTAGCTTTAATACTACAAGAAGGCACCTTGCAACCTTTCAAGAATGGAAGCAATCAATGGTCCTATCAAGCTGTGATGTCTAGAAACCATAATAACCAGCACAGCAAGGTAACTAAGGGTACAGTAGTGACACACTTACCTTGGTAGTAACCAGCACAATGAGGGTCCTCTTTTCCCCACATACACACCAGCATTTGTTGTTGTTTGTTTTGTGTGTGTGTGTTTTAATCTTTTCTTTATCTTAGCCATTCTGACTTGTACAAGCAGAAACCTAAAGTATAATCACACCCTCAAAGTTGTTTTATTCTTTCATTTCTATGATTGCCAAGGATAATAAATTCCTTTTAAGCTATTTCTTAGCCATTTTTATGTTTCAGTTTGAGAGATTTATTTTCAAATCCATATTACATTTTAATTGGAAAGTTTAATGTTCTTTTTTAAAGATTTAATTATTTGTGTATGTTATGTATATGGGTGTTTTATCTACATGTACATCTGTACACAAGCAGAGGGTATAAGATACCCCTGGAACAACAGTTATGTATGGTTGTGAGCTGCCATGTGGATGCACAGAATTGAACTCAGGACCTCTTGAAAGGGCATTCAGTGCTCTCCAACTGCTGAACTATCTCCCCCAGCCTCACTTAATGTTATCGAATCTGTCTTCTTTTGAATTGTTCAGTATGTTTTAGATATCAATCCCCTACCAAATATATAACTGACATCTTTCCAACTATGTGAATTTCCACTTTACTTATTGTTTACTAATCTGAAGGGAGACTTTTTTAGTTTTATAAATTTCCACTTGCCAAATTGTTGATCTTAGTTCTTGGGCAAATAAACTCCTATTCAGAAATGCCTTTCTTACATCTGTGTCCCCTTGTAGGGTACTGCCTATGCTTTCTTAAAGAATTTTCAGGTTTCATGTTAGAATATTTCATGCATTTGGAGTTTATTTTTGCACAGATGATAGACACAGTTCTAACTAACTTCTTCTTTTACATTTTGATATCCACTATTCACAGATCATTTTTAAGATGTTATCTTTACTCCAATGTATTTTTTGGCATCTTTGTTCAAATATAAGATGGCTGTTGTTATGTATATTCACATTTGGGTCTTCTGTTTCATTCCCATTTGTCTACTTGTCTTTTGGGGGACAATATTGTCTATTTTATTAGTGTGGCTCTGTGATATATCTTCAAATCTACAGTGTGTTCATTTTCATCAGGGTTGCGTTGTCTATCTAGGGTTCTTTTGGTTCCATATGAATTTTAGTATGCTTTTTTTCTATTTCTGCTAAGAATAATGTATTAGTATTTTTATTGAGTCACATTGAATTTGTAAATTGCTTTTGGTAGATTAGTAATCTTCATAGAATTATCAACTCATTAATTCTGCTGTTCCATTTCAATTCAAGTGTTTCCTCCAATCTCTTAAAAGATTTAAAATTTTCATTGTTAGAGTCTTTTTAATTCCTTAGTTATGTGTATTCTTAGATAATTTTATTTTCTTAGAGATTATTGAGAATGGAAATATTTCCGAGAAATTTCTCAGCATGCGTGTTTTTGGTATATAGAAAAGCTAACTGATTTTTTGTAAGTAGATCTTTGTATCCTGCCATTTTTTATGATAATGTTTATTATTTCTAGAAAGTTTGTAGTGGAATTGTTGGGACATCTTTTTTTAATATTAATTTATCTTTTTATTTTTATTTTACATATCGACCGCACTTCCCTCTACCTCCCCTCCCTTCTCCCTTCCTCCCTCCCTCCCTCTCTCCCTCTTTCCCTCTTCCCCTCTCTACCTTCACATGCACCCCAACCACCCTCCTCCCATCCCCCGGACTCCACATATAGGGTGATGCCCTCCCAGGTGGGATCATCTAAATCTGTGTTGGGACATCTTATATGTAATATTATATCACCTACAAATACCCATAATTTGATGTCTTTTCTTATTTATATGCCTTTAATTTTTCTCTCTATTGTTCTAGTTAGTGCCTTAAGTACTTTGAAATGTATATGGAAAGTATATATTGAAAAATATATTGAGTATGTTGAAAAGCTATAACAAGTGTGGACAACATTTTTTCATTATTTATTTTAATGGGATTGCTGCAGTGTTTTCCACATTTGGTGAAATGTTGGTGTGAGTTTTTCATACATAGCCTTCATTAGGTTAGAGTATGCTCCCACCAACTTTAATCTCTCTAGGACTTTAATTATGAAGGTGTGTTTATTTGTCAGAGGCTTTTTATGCATGTGTTGAGATGATCATGTGATTTTTGTCTTTAAGATAATTTATACTTTTGGATGTTGAACCATCCATGCATCTCTGGGATAAAGCAAATTTGATCACTGCATGTGACTTTTCTGACACATAATTATATTTGGTTTTAAAACATTTTAATTTAGGATTATTATAACTAAATTAATCAGTTTTGGCCTATAGTTTCTTTTACATTGTGTTCTTTACCTGGTTTTGTTATTTGAGTAATACTCTCCTTATAGGAGTTTAGTAGTGCCTTTCTCTTTACTTTTTCTAAATAATGTAAGAAGTATTAGTTGTTGACACTTTTTGCACAACTGATATAATTCTGTTGTGAATCTACTCCTGGCTTTGGGTATTTGTTTTTCTGAATGGGGAGCAGGTCTTTCTTACTCTTTCCATTTCATTAATTTGTTGTAACTATGTTTAGATTGTTGACTTATTCTTGGTTTAACTTTGTAGTTTGAATAACTTTAGGAAACTCATCCATTTCCGTATAGATTTCTCCAACATAAAGGGAGTCCAGTTCTAAAATATCTGCCTTTATACTATTCTGTATTTTCTTTAGTGTTTGTTGTACACATTTCACTATTCATTTCTGACTCTATTGATTTGTGTCATCTCTTTTTTTCTTCTGGTCTGGAGATTTTCCATTTCTCAGAACTAGCTCTTTGATTTCTTTTGTTTCTATTTCATATGAAAAAAGTTTTGTGTAGATATAAACCCACATACATAATATAAATTAAAATTAATTGAGTGTTAATAAGTATTAAAAGCATAATTTTGCCAGGTAGGGTGGTGGCTCATGCCTTTAATCCCATCACTTGGGAGGCAGAGGCAGGTGGATCTCAGGAGTTCAAGACCAGTCTGTTGCTAGCAAGAGCTAGTTCCAGGATAGGCTCCAAAGCTACAGAGAAACACTGTCTTGAAAAAAACCAAAATAAATAAATAAATAAATAAACAAATAAAAATAAAAACCATAATTTCTTGGTATTATCTGGATTTCAGTGGATTGTCGGGTACTTGTGGTGCTAGGTGACAATATGGGGAAGGTAGACACAATAATTACTCCAACACGAGGACAAGGAAACTGTTTGTGATATTTCATTGATATATATATATATATATCTTTTATTCAGTGCTATCCCTAGGTTTCACAAAAATAAAAAAGAGCATTAGAGGAATGGCATCAACACCATCAAATGTTAGAGCTAAAAGAAAATGAAGACTATACCAGACTATTCATGAAGTTTCTAAGCATTTCTTTGGAGAGTTATTTCAGCATAGTGATGATGATTGAAAAATTGGTAAAGATGGTCACATATTTTACGAAATGAGGTTGAGATAAAATAGGCAGAATGTTCAAGTAAACTTCATTCTTTTAAAATAGAAAGTTCACAATATGAACACTCTAGTAGAGGTAACCTAGCTATCAGAGTAAGAAAGGTACTAATTAATGAGAAAGATACTAATTAATGAAAAAGAAAATAAGTTTTCCTTTCCAATGAGAAGGTCCAGGACCAGAATTTGTAAAACCTGTAGGGGGTGTAAGTTCTAGCCAGGTCATTAAAAAACAAAGTCTCCCCAAGACTCATGAAACACATGGAAGATTATGCAGAAGAAAAATTTATAACAATTCTACTGCATTATCTCATTTATAATGTGGATTTCATAAATTGCAACTCAACAGTATCAGACAGACAAAGTATATAAAATTTTAAAAACATAACCAAACCTTAATTGTTAGGGAAAAATTCATACAAAGGAGAAAATTACAACAGATCCTTTATAATCAGAAAAAAAAAGCTTGTTTTCTGGAACTAGAAACCACAAAAACATTTTTTAATTGTATTAAAATAACACATTCTAAATTGAATGATTTAAAGATAAACAGAAACTTCAAAGAGAAAACTCTTTAAAGCAACAAGAGGAAGAAAAGATCAGTCAGGTAGTATACAAGAAACAAAGGATGACAGTCTAGAATGATGGCTTCTTTAAGTACTGAACAAAAAACAAAAATATTAAAAGGCTACTTATTCTAGCCTTGAAAATAAAGGCAAAATAAATAGATGTTGTAATAGTCAACAGAAAACTAAATATTAACAAAGTCAAGCCTAGATCTACATAAATAGTAGAAACAGTGAGTAAATATAGAAAGTTACAAATAAAAGAAAATGTAATGAAGAAGCCATGGAACAAAAAGAAAACATAGATCAAAATGATGGCTGTAACCCAAACCTTACAAATAACCACATTAAACACAAATGGTCCAAATACCCCCAAAGCAAGAGTCCTAATTATATTACAACCATTAAAAACACATACTTTAGATAGAAAATAATATTATATTCTACTAATAAAAAATTGGTAAATTTTCTACATTGGTTTCGAAATTTAAAATGAATAACATTGCCACATAGAAAGGTGATTTCACGAAGAAATGCCAAACCGTTCAGCATAAAGATGTAACAGTGACACATTTACTAAACAATAACAGAACTTAAATATGTGTGCAGAAAAAAGCTGATAGATCTTTAAGGAAAAAGCCACAACTATAGAGATCGCAATGCTTAACCTCAGCATCTATAAACAAGCAAACAGAAACTGAGTGAGGACAGAGATGTGCAGAATTATAGACCCACTTTTATGCAACAAAAGAATGCATTCTTTTTAGACACAAAGATTAACAGTATTAGGGTCATAATACCAATTTTCATAAGTTTAGATGAACTGAAATCATGCATTATTATCTGTGACCACTGTGAATGAGAACTCCTGGGAAAAAGCTATGTGTGCAGAGAGCTGATCAGAACTGCAATACTGTTGAGATACTGGAATGTTGAAGGTACAAAGACGAACTACCTAATCTTGAGTTAGATTTAACCCCCAGAATAGACATTCTTTGTCTACCTCTGTGTCAGGGAACTCATGTCCCATGGCTAGTAGATTAAAAACCTGGAGTCTCTGAACTTAGCAGACCATTAGCTTCCACCAACCACAAAAGCTAAGAACGTTATCAAATAGCATCTTAGGCCTACTGAAAAGATTCCCCCATCCTCTTGTACACATTTCTTTATTTTATCTGCCATTGTATGATACATTACAATGTACAAATGCATTTTAAACTTGTCTCTTTTATGACTTTTGTTGTTCTGTAAAAATAAAAATACACAAAGAACTCAAGAAACTAGTCAACAAAACACCAAATAACCCTATTAAAAAATGGGGTACAGAACTGAAGAAAGAATTCTCAATGGAGGAAATCAAAAGGAAAGACATTATATAATACTCCACACACATACCGATCACACAAAAACAAAACAAAAAAAAATTTAAAAAACAACAGCCCACCGCAAGAACAGCTAAAATTAGAAACACCAGTGATGACTTATGTTGGAGAGGATGTGGAGAAAGTGGAACACTCCTCCACTGCTGGTGGGAGTGCAAACTCATACAGCCATTTTGGAGATCAGTATGGCGGTTCCTCAGGAAAATGGGAATTAGTTTACCACAGGACCCGGCAATCCCCCTCTTAGGCATATACCCAAAGGATTCACATCCATGCAACAAAGACATCTGTTCAACTATGTTCATAGCAGCACTATTTGTAATAGCAAGAACCTGGAAGCAACCTAGATGCCCTTCAATTGAAGAATGGTTAATGAAGATGTGGCACATCTACACAATGGAATACTACTCTGCAGGAGAAAAATAATGGTATCTTGAAATTCGCAAAGGCAAGTGGATGGCACTTGAAGAAACCATCCTGAATGAGAGTAACTCAGTCACAAAAAGAGGAACACAGTATGTACTCACTCATATATGGATTTTAGACCTAGATCAAAGGATCACCAGCCTATAATTCACATCACCAGACCAACTAGGATACAAGGTGTATTCTAAGACATTCATAAAGCCCCTCACAGAACTGGGAAGGACAAGTCCCCCAGAGCTCAGGTGAAGTGGGGGAAGACAGCGACTGGAGAGAGAAGTAGGGGAAAATGAGGGGGAGGAAAGGAAAAACATGTGCGACCAGGAAGATTGAGCCTGGTTAGGAATGGAAAATAGGAAAGAGAGAGGGAGAGAGAGAGAGACAGAGACAGAGAGAGAGAACATAAAAGAGGGAGCCAATATTGGTTTGAAGAAAAAATTGAACACAAAGAAAGTTCTAGAGAACTACAAGACTGCTCCCCAACTAACAATCTCAGCTTCCGTGGAAAGGCTATCATAAATGCCCCTTCCCCGGAGAGTGGGATCAACAACTAACTTCTCATGGAGCCCTCAACTAATGCCTGTTGAAAATAGGAGCAAACACCTACATAAACACTGAGTCGAACTAGAACCCAGAAGCAGATGGAGAGGACAAGACCACGCGGCAGAAGCACATAGAGACAGCTTACCTGAATAAGAAGGATTCAAAAGGCCCCCAGACTGATAGCTGGGAAGCCAGCATGGGACTGACTCAGGCCCCCTGAATATGGGTCTCAGGCCAGAAGGACTGAGCAGTCTAAGGGACCTCAGACAGTGGAGCCAGGATGTATCCCTGGTGCACAAAAAGGACTTTGCGAACATATCCCCCATGGAGGGATAACTGCCTTAATCTAGAGACAGGAGAGAAGCCCTAGTCCCTACTTCACAGGACCTGTCAGATCTCACATGACCCCAACTGGATGGCATTCCCCACACATGGAATTGGGGGTGGGGGGATGGGAGGGGGAGGGTGTTTAGAGTGCATGTGAGAGGGCAGAGAGTATAAAAGGGAGGGAAGAAGGAGGAGGGTTGGGGGTAAGGGAGGGAGGGAGGGGAGAGGGAACTGGGATCGACATGTAAAACAATAAATTAAATTAAAAATATGCTTTGACTCCAAAATTTAAGTTGAAGGACAAGTTTCTGGGGGAAAAGGATTTCTATTTTTGTTTCCACAGAAATGAAAAGATGTGGATTCCTTCCAGACTAATGAGGTTTGATCAAGCCAGACCGCCTGAAACAGAGGTACAAGCTAATCCTACATTCAAAACAGCTGGACAAAACAGCCCTACAGACTACAGCCAGGATATCTGAATCTTCTTCGAATCCCCCCAAAACAGCACTACTAGCAAAAAACGAGCTAAATAAGAAAATATTCTATATAATTATTTGTTATAAATTTTTTTTTAATTTTTCTATTTTATTTTATATAATTTAATAAAATTAAAATATTAATATTAAAAAAAAAAAGTAAAGGCATTCTTTTTTGAAAATAAATTTAAGAAATCCAAAAATCTGTTTTGGGCCACAATTTATGGCTCTAATTAGACACAGTTCTTAGTTGCTTTAGGTGAGAGCTGTGGTTTTCTTGTTTTTGTTAACGTTTTGTTTGTTTGCATCAATACTATAGTAAAGTTAAATAAGAAATTCTTTCTTTTTTTCAATATTTAGTTTCCTTAATTACCTCATCTGTTTGAGGAGTAAGTGTAGGCACATTGGGCCATGGCAAGAAAACTTCCCTTGAAGATTGACTATCTTTCCTTGATTGAAGGTATTGCTTGATTGCTGGAAGGTCTCCTCCCAGGCTAGACCAGACATTGGTTGGCCACTCCCACAAACTCTGTGTTACCCCAGTACATCCCATAGGCAGGGCAGACTAGGTTAAAAGTTATGTGGCTGGGTTGGTGCTTCAATTCCTGTACTGGTTCTCTTGCCAGGAGGTGGCTAGTTCAGGCTACATATTCCTTTTTGCTAAGAGTCTAGCTAGAGTCATCCATGTAGATTGCTGGGAGTTTCCCTTGTACCAGATTTCTACCTGACCCTGAAATGACCCCTTTCCAGTTGGTCCTTTCACTACTCTTTCCCCAACCCCCACCTGATCCTAATAATATAGACTGGCAGAGATGCACAGTTAAACATTAGGCTGAACTCAGGGAATCCTGCTGAAGAGAGAGGAAGGATGGTAAGATAACGGAGTCAAAAATATCATCAATAAACCCACAGAATTAACTAACCTGGGCCCTTAGGGGCTTGCAGAGACTAAACCAACAACCAGGGGGTTGACCTAGACCTTCTGCATATATGTTATAGTTCTGTAGCTTGGTCTTTTTGTCTGATTCCTAACAGCTGGAGTAGGGGCTGTCTTTTGGCTCTTTAAGATCCTATTCCTGTACTGCATTGCCTTGCCCCAGCCTTAATACAAGGGGAGGTGCTTAGTCTTATTATAAATTGATATGCCATGTTTTGTCAATATCCATGGGAGGCCTTCCCTTTTTTTGAATACAAATGGAGGAGGAGTGAATAGGGATGTGGAGAGAAGTATTAGAGAGAGAGACTAGAAGGGAGAGGAGAGAGGGGAAATTATGGTGGGAATATTAAATAAATAAGTAAATAAATCTCATCCAACATCAATGTATTCTTGGGGTAGGTGAGCCAAGGAGTGCTTGACCTTGGGCTCAGTATCCAGTGCCTGCTAATATACATTCATTTCCTCCTCTCGTAACTGGGACAATAGCATTTTATCCTGTAGGCTCAGCCTGCATCTCTTTACCTGAACTCTTTCCTTTTTGTGGAGTATCACTTCTAAGATGGCTCTCTGAGACCCCCCCACAGCTCCACCTGTGAGCTT
The DNA here is from genome assembly GCF_943737965.1 of Phodopus roborovskii. NCBI lineage: Eukaryota > Metazoa > Chordata > Mammalia > Rodentia > Cricetidae > Phodopus > Phodopus roborovskii. The sequence goes on along the minus strand of NW_026125219.1, from coordinate 4,298 downwards.
GATCTAGTTAGTGCAGATGAGAGCCAGTAGTTGGTATTGGGGAAATTCTATCAAAAAGACCCCAAGACATGTTTACAGAGCCACAGCATGGGATACAAAATTGATACCTGCCAGTCACTCATTCTCTCCCAGAAAAGTCCTTGTTTTTAAGTGAGCATGCAGAAGTCCCAGGATTCCCCTCTCTTTTTCCTCTACATCTTCAGTGAAAGGTTTCTTGTCATACACAATTCCTAAGGAGGGGAACACATGGATTATGGCTGGAGAAGTGTACCAACTGAGCTGCTGCCTATGGAATACTACCCTGCAGTTTCTCTTTCCTCGCATATCAGCCAATGGTATTTCTCTCATACACACAGAATCCATTATGACATTCAAATACAACTGTGCCATAAAGGCATTTGCAGAGAAACTCAGGGATGCATTTGGTTTAGTCAAAATAAAAGTGGGTGGTGATGACCTGAGCTCAGCTGTATTGCATATACAAGAGGGCCTTATGGTTTTTAGGATATATTACAGAGCCTGAGCCACCATAGTGATTACACAGAGGAAGTCAGAAGAGCTGTCAGTGGTCTAGAAATTCTTTCAAATTCATGGCTTCTCTTTCATTAATCATTGTTACAAATACATGTATATCTATATAATTACATATTCCTAAATATATAAATACAAACTTCTCAGTCTATATAATATTGCTTGTATGTATGTTTTCAGTGATGATCATTTAGATAAATCTAAAATCTGAGGCTCAGGCACTGAAAAAGGAGATGAAACAATTTCAAGATCCAGAAGATGATTGAGTTTGCTGAGAGCATGTCTCTTAGGAAATATCAGAAACTATAGTTATAAAGTCCTAACAACATGACTGACTAAACATGACCAAACAAGGATAATAACAGACATTGCTAACTTGGCAGGGAAAGCCCAGGAAGCTTCAGCCTTACACAAAGAACTACAGGCAACCAAAGAGTGCTGAAAACAGGAAAGATAGTCTTCCCAGGGAGGAGCACATGGATTGGTTATCCAGTATCAAATGGCCAGCCATGAAAATTTCAATACCAAGAACTCTTTAATTATTCACTAAATATTTATAAGTGAAACAATTCACTTTTGGATAATCTTAGAGTCAAAGCAAGACTTAGAAAGCATGAATATAAAAGTATAATATTAGGCATTTTATAGGTCATTGCTAAGAGAATATTTAAGAAGGAACTGGACTTAATCCCAACACTCAGGAGGCAGAGGCAGGTGGATCTCTGTGAGTTCCAGGCCAGACTTGTCTAGAGAGTGAGTTCCAGGAGAAGCTCTAAAGCTCTACAGAGAAACCCTGTCTGGAAAAAAATAATAAGAAGAAGAAAAAGTCTTAAGTCAATGAACTCTGCTTTATAAAGTTATATATATGTATATACATATAAATATGTATGTAACAATAATCAAAGAAAAGAAAGCCATCAATTCAATAGGGAGTGAAGGGCATACAAGGGGTAAATGAGGAGATATGGGAGGGAGGGATTAGAGGGAAGCAAGAAAGAAGGGTAGTGTAATTATATTTTAATTATAACTTAAAAGACTAAATTATAAAATAGACAAGCATAACTCAAAGTAGAAAAGGGAAATAACATCTATCAATGCAGAAATCAAAAAGCAGAATCTCAGTAGAGAAGAGAAATGGTTATGTTTTATTGTAGAATAAAAAGTATAACTATCTAGCTAGTCTCATCAAAGGGAAAAAGGAAAAACGGCAAATTACCAAGATCAGATAGATGAGAAGTGACACCACTCCAGAGATTTCACAGATATTCTCAATATATACCAATAAATTTGCTTCAATAAATTCACTAAGTGCCTATATAATGAAACTTGAGAATAATCACACTAGAGACTTAACAGCACACCTGAAAGCTCTAGAACAAAAAGAAGCATACTCACCCAGGAGGAGTAGATGAGGTTGAAATCAATAAAGTATAAACAAAGAAAACAAAACAAAGAGTAAATGTAACAAAGAGATTGTTATTCAAGAAAATTGACAAAATAGACAAACCTTCAACAAACTAACTAAAAGGCAGAGAGTGAACATGCAAATTAAACAAATCAGAAATGAAAAGGGGAACATGAACAATAGACACTGAGGGAAATCTAGAGAATCTTCAGGTCATACTTTAAAAACAGGTACTCCACAAAAGTGGAAAATTTAAAGGAGATGGACAATCTTTCTTAATAGACATCACTTACCAAAGTTAAAAACCAGGTAAGCAATTATATAGACCTATAACCCCTAATGAAATGAAAGCAGTAATCAAATAATCAAAAGTCTTCCAACCAAAAAAAAAAAAAAAAAAAAAAAACCAGGGCCAGAGGGTTTCAGTGGAGAATTCAATGAGAAATTCAAAGAACAACCCATACCAATACTCTTCTTAAGTGTTCCACACAATAGAAGCAGAAGGGTCATTACAAGCTCTTTTTACAAGGTTACAATCACCTTGGTACTCAAGACACAACTAAGAAAAAAGAACAACAGACCAATCACCCTCATGAACACTGATGCAAAAATACTCCAATAAAATACTGGCAAATCAAATCCAAAAACACATCAGAAAAGTCATACACCATGATCAAGCAGGCTTCATCCCACAGATGCAGGGGATGGTTCAGCATATGAAAATCTGTCAATGTTATCCACCATATAAACAAACTGAAAAGAAAAACCACATGATCATCTCATTAGGTGCTGAAAAAAAGCCATTGACAAAATCCAACATCTCTTCATGATAAAAATCTTCGGAGGAGATCAGTGATAAAAGGAACATACTTAAACATAATAAAGGCAATATACAGCAAGCCAGCATCAAACTAAAATGGAGAGAAACTCAATGTGATTCTTCTAAAATCAGAATAAGACAAGGCTGTCCACTCTATATCTCTTCAATACTGTAGGTGAAGACTAGCTAGAGCAATAAGACAACCAAAGGAGATCAAGGGGATACAAATTGGAAAGGGAAAGAGCTAAAACTTTCACTGTTTGAAAAACGATATGATAGTTTACATAAGTGACCTGAAAAATTCTACCCGAACCTCCCACATCTGATAAACACCTTCAGTAAAGTGGCAGGATACAGGATTAACTCAAAAAAATCAGTAGTCCTCCTATATATAGACAATAAATTGGCTGAAAAAGAAATCAGAGAAACATCACTCTTTACAATAGCCACAAACAATGTAAAATATCTTGGGGTAACTCTAACCAAACAAGGTGAAAGACCTGATTAGAACTTTAAGTCTTTAAAGAAAGAAATTAAAGAAGATACCAGAAAATAGAAAGATCTCCCATGCTCCTGGATAGGTAGGATCAACATAGTAAAAATGGTAATATTACCAAAAGCAATCTACCATATTTAATGTAATCCCCCATCAAACCACAGGATAATTGTTCACAGACCTTGAAAGAAAAATATTCAAATTTATATGTAAAACCAAAAAAACCCAGAATAGCCTAAACAACCCTGTTTAGGAACTTCTGAAGGCATCATCCCTGACTCAAGCTCTACTATAGAGCTATAGTAATAAAAACAGCTTGCACCAGACAGGTAGACCAATGAAATTGAACTGAAGACCCTGGTATTAATCCATACACCTGTGAACACCTGATTTTTCACAAAAAAAATCTAGAATTATACAATGGAAAAAAAAAAACATTTTCAACAAATGGTGCTGGCATAACTTGATGCTGACATGTAGAAGATTGCAGATAGATCCCTACCTATCTCCATGTACAAAACTGAAGTTCAAATACATCAAAGATCTCAACATAAATTCAGCCACTTGAGCCTCTTAGAAGGGAAAGTACCCCTTGAACACATTGGCATAGGGGCCCCGTTTCCTGAACACAACACCAGTAGCATAGACAATGAGATGAACAGTTAATAAATGGGATCTACTGAAACTGAGAAGCTTCTGTAAGGCAAAGGATACAGTCAAGAAGACAAAACAGTATAGCCCACAGAATGGGAAAAATCTTCACCAACCCCATATCTGACAGAGAACTGATTTTCAAAATATATGAAGAACTCAAGAAGCTGGTTACCAAAACACCAAATAATCCAATTAAAAAGTGGGGTACAGAACTAAATAGAGAATTCTCAATAGAGAAATCTCAAATGGCTGAAAGGCACTTAAGAAAGTGCTCAACATCTTTAGCCATCAGGGAAATGTAAAATCCAAACAACTCTGGAGAAACCCATCTCACACCCATCAGAATGGATAAAATAAAAACACCAGCGACAGTTATTGCTGGAAAGGATGTG